>NW_028277074.1:31845555-32146944 GCF_059951505.1 Python bivittatus
TGAAATGCTAACATAGCAGATGCTAAGTTGGAGATGAATGTAAAATTAGTAGGTGGGCTATCGTCAGAGGGAGAAGATTGTTTTTCAAACCTGAACTTTGCACATTTTTCCCCTTCTCTCCTCACTGGCAAAAGGGGCTTTGGAAGCATTTTATGCTGCACAATGACTTATTTCTTGTCTTATTGCAAAGGACACAGCAGCACTGTACTGTCTCAGTACCAAACTCTCCGAAAGGAAGGCTTGCTCTGTGACATTCTGCTAAAAGTAAAAGAAAATGAGTTTCCTGCTCACAAGTCTTTGTTAGCCTGTTCCAGCGATTACTTCAAGGCCATGTTCAAGAGTTATACCAAAGAATCCAAGGCTGCTGTCATTCACCTCCAAGTTATCTCAGCCACTGGGTTGCAACATGTTCTGGATTTCATTTATACATCCTGGTTGCCTTTGTCTTTTACCACTTTGGAAGATACCTTAGAAGCTGCCACATACTTACAAGTACCTGGGGCAATCTGCTTATGCAGCCAATACTTGGTGAATAATCTGAGTCTGGAGAACTGCTGTTTTTCAGCCAATGTTGCCACAAAATTTTATCTTCCAGATGCTTTATCTGCAGCAGAAAAATATCTTATTATTAATCTCTGGAAACTACTGGACCTGGATTTTGCAGGTCTGCTGGAACTGAATTTCCAATCTTTGAAGGCAGTAGTAAAATCTCCTGATATACTTATGGTGAAAGAATCTAATTTGTTAGATCTATTATTAAAGTGGTTGGCATATGATAAATTGAGGCTCACACACACTACTAATATTTTGGAACATGTAAGATACAGTCTCATTCCTGTGGAAGATCTGAGAAATATCTACACTCAATCAGAAGTGCCTCTAACAACCTCTATAAAATGCTTAATTATAAAAGCAATAAACTATCATTCACTTATTTATAGACAGCCTATCTTGCAGGATAAATACAGCACCTTGAGAAACCAGAAGACATGGATTATCCTGCTTGGAGGTATGATTGCACATGAAGGGCTTGTCACTGAGGTGGTGGCTTTTGATGTTTACAATCACAAATGGCAAATTTTAACACAATTACCAGACAGGATACAAAACCATTGTGTATGTACTATTGGAAACTTTCTATATGTGCTTGGTGGAGAAATTGAAGATTTGCAAAGTGATCCTAAAAGTCCCATCTTGACAGTTACAAATAAAGTCCATCGCTATGACCCAAGATTTAATAAGTGGATACAAATTACTGGGATGCTGGAAAAAAGGTGTCAGTTTTCTTGCTGCATCTTAGAAAATGCGATCATTGCAATTGGTGGACAAGGTGAAGATAAAACATTGCATTCATCTGTTGAAGTCTATGACATTAGTAAAGACAGGTGGACAAAGCTTCATGATTTGCCCTGCAAAGTACATGGTCATGCTGGTACTGTTTGTAAGAACACTATTTATATATCAGGTGGCAAATACATGGGTCAAAGTAACACAAGTAAGGATTTGTATGCTTTGAGTAAACTTGAAGGGGAATGGGGAAAACAAGCCTCAATGAGCATTGCTCGTTTTGGGCATCAGATGGCCACAATCAGGGATTCCGTTTTTACATTTTTAGGTTTTTATGAACCATTCTCTGAGATTGAAAAATATGACCCTGACCAGAATCAGTGGACTCGTTTAAAGCCACTGGTATATGATCGATATAGTTATGGCTTAGCAGTGGTGGAAGAAACTGCCATTCTTATTGGAGGGAAGAAATGGCAAGACACCCAGGAGATTCCAACTCAGGATGTTGTAGGTTATGATATAGATAATGACTGTTGGGAAGAAATCTGCAAAGCTTCATTGCCTTGGTATGGATTGCAATGTGCAGTGCTAGGACTTTCTGAATTAGTAGAAGCTAAAGACCTTCAGCAACAAAAGAGACCAACTGTTGAGGTTACGCCTCACTGAACTGTGATGACAAAGATAATCAGGAAGGACACAAAATACATTTTTAAAGACTCAAACTATTATTATTATTATTATTATTATTATTATTATTATTATTATTATTATTATCATCATCATCATCATCATCATCATATATTTAAATTATACAATCGATGTGGTTAAACATAGATACATTGCTGATTAAAACAGCAAGTTAGTATGTATGAAATTGTGTTTTTGTTGCTAATAGGGAATGAATGTAAAAACGTAACGTGTATTTTGCTACAGGAATTAAATTCAAAGGGAAAATATTTCTACTTATATTACTTAAACTCCAAGAAATGCAGAGCCAGGATTTTCATTATGTTATGATAGGAATGGCCTGAAACAGGGGCAGGATTAATGTTTTATGAAAAACTGTGGGTTCCAAGATGCATACTTCTAATTTTGCATTTTTGTGTGGTCCACCTTTGTTAAACAATGTTGGTTAATTCACATGAAAATCAAGCAGCACCTCCTTCACCCTTATTTAGCTTCATGAAATGATCAAATAATTAAATATAGCTGTAGGAGCTGTGGTGTTATCAGGGATTCTTAACTGTCTTCTTATTCTATTTAAAGGGACAGCTGTTCTTTTTCTGATTTGCCTTCTGCTGTTACTATCTAGTCTAATCCAAGTGGCTGCATAACATTAACATGTGCTCGTTGGCTATGTAATTCATTACCTACACATGTATATAGACTGATCATCTCAGGAAAAAGCCATTTTTTTCAAGTATCGTTGAAATGCCAGGTTGGAAAATATAATTATAAACAGCATGTGAAAAGGCAAGTGAAATTTTTCATACTCAAACTTTCAATTTTGTCCTCCATTGGTTTCCATTTGGTGAAATTTATGGAGCAGGAGAAAGCCACAACCACAAATAATTGTAGCAGCATTGTGTTAAGCAAGGCAATACACTAAATGGTATATACAATAGTGTCTTGAGTTATAGCTCTTAACATCCTACATTCTGTGCCCTATTGGATCATGCTGCTGGGAAAATGTTTGTTATGTACACACTAATAAAAGTTGCCTATGCATATATTATACATGATTCACGCTTTTGACTGCACGGGACATAAATAGCCATGTCCTGTATTACTGCTAGAGTAGGGTTGTATGTTTTGGGTTTTAAGCCACCCTGATGGAAATCAAATACTTTCTCTGTATACCAGTGTGAAATCTGAGAGAAAATGAAAATTATCATTATATTCAGTTCAAAACTTGGTGTATTTAAAAGCTCATATTAAAGGAAATCCATTTTAGTCTGAGTTCACATAATGAGATGTGCATCAATGTAGCTTTTGTTAAAAGAAAGTATAACAGCTGCATTTTAAGTTAGACAAATCATGTAAGATGTAGTTGAATTTTGTCCTTGAAAGACATAAAGCTGTCTTTGCCAAGGTAACCTGTAGGCAGAATAACTGTTGCATAGCAACAGGCTGTCATATAAGCTGCCTGATGGCCCCATCCTGAGAATCTGCTGGCATGCACTCACTTTGTATCAGCGAGCGAGGCAGAGATTCTCAAGACGGTCAGTTACCCGTGCAGCCCCATGTTGCACAAGTTTAAAGCCTTCTTATGCACTGCATTATGCTCTTGTTTTCCTACATGAAGTGTATTTGAAATGTTAGCCTTTGTCTGTGGGTGTCTGAAGATGTGGCTGGTCACACTTTCCCAGACCGTGTAGATACACTGAGAAGCCTTGAATGTTCTCAGCTTCTCCACAGACTTCTACTGAACCAAAATATAGACTCTTACAATAAGAGTAATTGGAATAAATAAGTATCCACATATAGCGTTCAAGATACTTCTCAAATGAAAATATTTTCTGCATCAAAGAAACATAGAAAGTGAGATATACAATTATGCCAACTACTTTTCCTATTATACTCAGTCATTCTTAGCTGCAAATTGCTCTGTATGCTCTCCATATATTTATGGTATATGTTTCTGCAAAAACCTTCAACGTGCCACATAAAACTAATGCTAATAACAATAATATCCTAATCTCCATTTGTTTTCTAACTTGAATCCTCATCTATGTGGAAATTATGCAGCAACACTTACAAAAATTAAAGTCTTGTGGCATTACGAGAACTCAGCCATAGTTTAGAATAAACATTTGAAACAAAATTCATTTCAGATCAAGCATTTTTATGTGAGAAATATACAAAATATCACAAATTATAACAAGTCATGCAGTCAATAACTGTTTATACAAACAGGTTCTTCTACATGATATAAACAGGTCACTGGATCAGGAATTTCATACAAATCTCAATGCATGGTTTATCATTCCGAGCTCAACTGAATATCGATGCACTTAAATGAGCTGTAAAAGGCCACTCTCCTGAACAATTGTGCAAAGTTTGCAAAACGTTTGCAATCCAAAATGCCTCTGAAAAGAAACAAACAACACTGCTCTTTATTTTGGTCCCAAGACCAGAACGTAATAGTGCTCTTAAATTTTTAAAATACATTCACTGAGCTGAACAGGCAAAAGCTGGAAGCAAGTTGAGAAAGAGTACATTTTCTTAAAAAAAAGGAAAGACTAACCTATGTGGGTATTTACCAGCTTGTATCTCAGTTCCTCACATGTGCAGAAAAGCATCAAGAAGCCACATGGACATTTTTGCCAGGACAAAATTGAAGGTGCTGATAAAGGCAAAAATATACAAGTTGCCTCTTACATCCCTAGCCAGGCACAGACTGATCTGCTCAAAACATTTTGACTTTTACTGTATTGGGACTTTGGCTATATTATAGCAAGAATAATTTTGTGATATGCATGTTCTGTAAGAATGCAGGCATCACAACCATATGATTTTTCCTAAATTTGAACAAACACTGGCTTGATTGAAATATAATTGTGCAGTAGATGCTTCAAGCAGTCAATGAGGATATGGTAAAGAAATGTCACTCCACTTTTTTTGTCCTCTCCAAATAGACAGCTGTACTTGTTGTTCAGCCCTGTGCTCTGTAAGCATCATTTCTCATCTCACATGATCAACAGAATGAAATATATATATATATATTTCACCTTAACAAAAATTCAGACCAGCTGTTACTGGTCTATTACTATTATACTGGATGAACTTCACTGCTCATCTTCTTCCTCTCCCCCTTTCCCCTCTGTTGCATTTGTTATTGCTCTCTAAATGCACTTAAGAAGGCATAGTAAATCTCAGATTTGCTTTGAAACAAAATAGAGAAAGGTCTTGCCAATTTTCTCCCCTTTAGTAGAAGATCAGTGCTTAAGCAAAGGTGGTGTGTGCATACACACCAACAGAAGGGTATAAGACACACTGGAATTGACAGTGCTCTCTCCTTTCACCTCTGAACTCTAATTACAGTTTCAAGGCAAAATGTTTCCTTTACTTTCCATCTTGAAAGTAATTGAATGTGCTATAGTCTCAATTCTAGAGCAAAGGCAGGAACAATAATGGCAGATAAATGGATAAGAAAGGGGAAAAGAAGGGATTGAACACTATGACCAATATGTGTTAGTTCACACTTGAAAGGTATTTGCTACACCTATGCTGGAAACTTAAAGGAGAGCTGTAAATTAGTATTTATAAAAACAAATTCATGACATCAGGAAATGGGTATACAAAAAATTGTATTTAATCAGATTTAACCATTTATGGAAGAAACCAGAAGTTCCCAATCTTTCTCAGTTCACAGTACCCTTAGTGTCTTGGTAATTTTTTCATGGCGCATCTAGGCCCAAAGAAATACCTAACAGTTCCATTTATTAAGTAGTTAAATTCAAATGTAAAATATCCCATGACACCCTTATGAGTTTCGCTATGGTAAGTTCACTGGTGCTGTGGCACCATGGCACACAGTTGGGAACCACAGGAGTATACACATAAAATCAGTGGCAATTAAATTAGTAATAAATTATCCCCCAGTGATTTTAGGCCCACATTGATCTACATTATTGTTCAGACACTTAGGAATGAAAATGAGTAATAGATAAAAGGGTTAGAGCTGAAGAACAACTAGATAATATTTCTCTATTAATGTTCAGAAGTTCCTCAATCTTATATGGCATGTTATTTGCTACAGATTGATATAGATTTTTTTGTTCTAAAAAACTAACAATTTAAGATATTTAAAGTGATTCTTGAGGATTAATTTAAAAATCTAGGACACTGATTTTATGATGAATATGTATGCCTTTTGAAACTGTTATGTTGAATTAAGTATAACTTTCCCCATAAATATGGAATGTCTAGTAGATTAGCAAATAAAGACCTTGTTGATAGTCAGAGTTTTCAAAGTCTTTTCAAAGTTCAAAACATGGCTTCAGCTGTCATAAGACTGAGGTTTTTTAAAACAAATTAATGAATGGGATACTTTGGTTGGTAAAGCAACATTTTTCGGTATTAATAGTTATAAAAATCACCCAAGGGGCAATAATAGAGGTCAATCGTACTGTTCTGAAGAACTGTGTTAAAATCAAAGCAAAGTGAGCCCTTTATCCTTATTATTAATCTATGCTATAGATTGTCTGCTAATCAACCCCCAAAAACCTGGAAAGTATTTTTAATATTCAAGCTTATGAAAGTACATTTTTCTTATTCCCTGACCCTTTTCCTTAAATGCAATCATAATTCACAGCATTATACTTCTTCTATAATTTATGAAAATATCTAAAATATTCCACTAAATATAAAAGTTTAATTGTCACACTGGCTAAAACAAAGGCTGCACTTTGAAAATGTAACTCATTACAACAATTACATATTATTAAAACAGGAAATAGAATTAATCTTCAGTAGCTAAACACTGCTCTTATGCCAACTTTTTCTTGAGAAATCAATGTAATCCTCCAAAATATATACGCATTGTTTTTTAAAAAATGGTAAAGACAATGGATTTGATCCAAAGAAGCAAACTGAGAGATTCTCTTCAGTTCAAAAAGTAAACTGACTTTTCAGCAGTGAAGACTGTGTCAGCACCAACATCAAACAAAATGCTTATCATTCTAATCCATAAATGCACACTCCTTTGGATCATAGCCAACATCTGTAAACATAAACATAAACTGAGCATCAGCAGCATAAAAAGGATATGTTTTTATTCACACAATGACCATGAAAAATGTACTTTACTCATATCAGAAACATTAAAATAGATATCCTGCAATGTGATATAAAAGCTACTCTTTCGAGTGAAAGTCTGGAGTGCCAAAAAGGGCTGAAAACAAAATATTAAGATGTTTAAAATTATTATTATACATGTGTTTCAATATAGGAAAGGGTATGTGCTAAAGAGTCTAGAAGCACATCAACGTCATCAGAGTCATTTACCGGATCCTCTGCTGCATTGTTCTGAGAACTATCGAGGAAGAGATCAAGGTACATTTGTTTCCAGTCTTGAAAGTCTTTAGATGTCAAATCTGGATTATCTAGAACTTTATCTATCATAGCTACTTCTTCTTCTCTGGCCTTGAAGAAACAAAAAAGATAAAAATGAGAAAGAAAACACGCATCTGAATATTCAAGACATCTTGTTCCTTAGCAGTTTAACCCTATCGTCATAATAATTGATAGATAATTGACTTTGGTGGGTTTTTTTTTAATCATTATATTTAAGGATTTTCTAGTTCTATGTCTTACAAAATAAATACTCTTATTTTAACCAATACATTTGTTCTATTTTTGTTATTCTAACTTTAATAAGTGTGTATATTAAAGAAACACAAAAAATGTCAATCAAAAGAGCACAAAGACATTTTGTGGCTTAAGAAATGCGTATCAGGAATAATTGGAGAATCCTTGTTGGCCATGCATTGACACAGAAATTCTCAGAGTACTTCATTACACACGGAATGCTGGCTATCTTTTAGAAATCTTGAAAGCCAAAAAAAATCATTATTCTGCTTTCAAGTATCACAGTAGCTTCATAGTAGATCCTCTCCCTATTTACATAGGCCAGAAGTTTCATGAGTCAAGACTGCTTCTTCAAATCATATTTGTGAATGGTATTTTTAAGAATCTGCCTCTCTAAAATGTGCAACAAATTATCAGATTTCTATGTACAGACCAATAATAACAGTTCCAATAATAATAGTTATTATTCAGTGAGATTTACTACTTCCTCTTCAACTTACCTTTAAAGTGCTTTTCAGAATTCGCAACTGGTGCAATTTTTCATTGATTACTGGGTCACAACATCTTTTAATAAAAGATTTCTTGTATTCCATTTTGGTAGAAATTTGCCGATCTCCTAGAGGGGACAAACTAGCTAGTTCCAAGGATCGGTATAAATCTTGCAGTGAATCTGCAGGTTTTTCTTCTAAGATTTCAGCTGTAAAACATGAAGAAATCAACTCCATAGCTTTCAGATATTCATCTATATCACAGCTTTTAATTATGCCAGGCATCTCTAGGTGAAATGTTATCTTAGCAATTCAAATGTACAAAACATTACTACATTGAAACCATTTCCTTATGGGAAAAATAAATTATGCTTAGATTTCATCATAGGGTTTTCATAAAGAAATTCAGAGATCTGTTTCACACAGAAGAATGTAGTATGAATTTGTATCCAGCAAAAAGATACTCACATGATTTTGTCAAACTGATGCTGAGTTGCAAACTAATTTGTTCCATTAAAACAAATTACAGTGGTTTTCCTGGGTAGAGATTGAATTATTGACTCCATTTTTAAGGTATCAAGAAGGAAAAAACCCCTATCAATCCTTAATATTTTAGGAAATATGAAATTGTAATCCATACAATGCTATAGTGTATTCGGTGGGGGCTCTTTGAAAAGAGTTCAAAGTCAACTTAGTCAAGTGTTCAACACTAGTGAGGGCACATGCACTGTTCTTCTATATGCTGAAACAGAAAGGTTGCTTATCGAACTCTGAATATTAGTTTTATAATTAGACCAAAATTCCAACCACATTCCAGATAAATAGAGGCCACCAAAATGGAATCTAAGGGAACTCTTCACTATGCTAGTGACATGTATATAAAGTCGGTAAACACTTCAGAAAATATAGTCTGTCAAGACTTTACTTCCAATCCTGTACTCTTCAAGGCACCATGAGCAAAAACCAAAAACAATACCCCCCCCCCCATTTCAATATAGAAGAATGGGCAACTAAACATTTATGTTTCATTAATCTCATGGAATTGTATATTTCCCTAAAACTATGGAAGAATCCAAAATGCTGATATTCTAGATATATATCACCTCCCTTAAAATCTACATTCAATATGGTAGCCATCTTTTTGCAACCTGTTGCCCATCAGCATATTGGCTACAATGCCTTCATCAGAATTCATTACAGTGTGCAGAACAAGAATTGGAGGATAAAACATCTGTAAAGAACAGTGTCAGGATAGCCTATTCCTATAGTCCTATTTAATCTTCAGAAAACTGAGGCCAACCATATCATCCTAGGTTATTATCCATAAATGAATGCAATAAACATTAAAACTGGGATTCCAGTTCGATTTACTTTTGAATGTAAACCTTCAATATTCTATATTAAGCATACACAAAATGTATATGATCAAGAAACAGAATTAACTTGAGGAGAAATAGAACAGTTAAAACAGAATTAACTTGAGGAGAAATAGAAATGATCTGACCAACATAAGTGGACTTCAAATGGGAATGGAAATGGTAGAGGCATTATTATTTTAATAGATTATTTTCCCAACCCTAAATTCTATTCTTGGGGGAATAGTGGGGAAGGAAAAGAACAATAAAATAAAGTAATTCTCTCATTTATTTATTAATTTTGACTATTATTTTAAATAGGCAAAACTCTGCAATGGCATTAACATTATTTTTAATTAATTTAAGACTGAAAAGCTTAAATAAATTAGAGCAAGAATTTAATTTCATTGTCTTGCTTTTAATCCATGGATAAATATTTTTCTCACCAAGTCAACTTTCTTCTGTCTTTCTCTACTTCATTAAATATATCCTCAGACCATTTTCTATTAATCTATAACATTTTGGTTTCCTCTCAAAACTTACTTTCTCTCTGTCCATCATATCATATGCTCTTTCCTTCCCATTTTAATTGCTTCTATTTAACCATCCACTTTTCTACATCCCACATGGGCTTCATATCCTTTCTATTCCCCATCATACTTCCTATTTGTTATTGTTGTTATTATTTTTCACCGTAACCCTGGTCAAGTCCCTACAATTTCAGAAGTGATTTGCCACTGGCTCCTTCCTAGGGCTGAGAGTCAGTGATTGGCCCACAGTCACCCAGCTGGCTTTTGACTAAGCAGGACTAGAACTCATAGTGTCCTGGTTTCTAGCCTAATGCCTTAGCCACTATACCAACTGGCTCTCTATTTGTTCTACCAGACAGCTTAATGTCTGTCATACCATTTCCTCTTTCTCTGTCCCATTCCTTTCTTTGTTTTGTCCCTTCCTCTCCTCTCCATTATTTTTACTTTTCAGTATGTTCAACAACAATATATCTCCCAGAAGAGTGATGAAATTACAGTTACATACAGGTTGCATACATAATTCCCTTCCCCAGAATTCCTGGAAGAGAAAAACCTAAGAAAAGCAGATATGGTGATTCTGTAGGCTTCCCACCACTAGGGTTTTCTAAAGTAGGCTTTAGATGGATCTTAGGCCCCATTTTACATGATGGTGTATACCTGGGAAACTACTGTTGAGGCGCTTCTTTCTACATTATTAGTATAATGTAGGGAATTCAAGATCATCAGGAAAAACTATTCTATTTATTTTGTTACCACTTTCATTCTTGGAAAGGATAACCCTCATATAGTGTACAGTAGAAACCTTCCATTCAAATTCAGCTTTTCTGCCAATACAGCATTCTATTCAATCTGATAATACAGTAAAATATTGCAATATAGTGCTTTTTGCCCTATTAACATTTCATTTAAAATATTCATAAATGTACCCAAAATTTCATCAGGAGGTCACAAGGAAATATGTGATTATATTCAAATTAGTATTAGTCTACAAGACTTATGTATGAAAGCTCACTATATGAAGATTCATAAAGACAATATTGTCAAGCATTCTGCAAAAACCTTAGGACAAAAGGGTATTTTTAACTCATTACATTTGTTGAGCTTTAAAGTATTACGGAACCATCTATAAGTAACAGCTAATGCCTGTATACAAAACTTTTAAGGGCTTTTCTTATTTTCAGTGGATGTATTTAGATAACAAAATCCCACTTGAATGCATAATTTCAACATCATGAATATTCTTCTAAATGTTTGCTATTGTTTCAACAGCTAACATGTCACTTTTTCTGCAAGTGTTTGCACCTTACTCAGAAATAAATCTATGCTAAATAGAATCACACAAGTCTCACTTGCTACATATCCACTGCAATTAGTTTCCTCCTTGCCTTTTTGGACAACTATGTAGATGTTGATTTAGGTACTTAATAGTAATACTTTACCCTAAAGTAAAGCATAGCGGTAGATATAGTCTTCTTTAAATGATTTGCTACCAGTCTCCAGACTTTCCCCAATCCAGTTTTAATTCACTTATTTTTTATTTTTATTTCTTTATCTGATTTATCTATCACCTCAGTCCAGACTTAGTATAGTCAGTAAGCTATTTGCACAAAAATGCTTTAAGCAAATCAAGATTCCTGCAAAGTACAAAACAGCAAGAAATCCACATGCTGAAATTAATGTAATAAACTCACTGCACTAGTATAGTGTACATTTCATGTTTTCTATATGAAAAAAACTTTAAAAATTAGTCATATCTGTATTTCTATTCAGTAATGAGCTATTTATGGTGTTCTTCAGATTTGCATTAGCAAGTTAATACCAGTAATAGATTATATCTGAGTGGGAACTGTCATCAGGGATAAATTTATCAAGGGCAAATTACTTGCTCCAGATGTGTTAGAACTTTCTTTCAGATTGCAGCACAGGGTCATAGACTTAACCACTATGATGTGTCAGGATACCATCAGTAGCAAGAGATTATCAGAGCAAGAATGCAGAGAATGTAAACAAGCAACATCCATCAATAAGTAAACATGAGAAGACAAAGGCTCAAAGCTCATTAGATGGGGAGAAGTGCAGAACAAGAGCATACAGGATTGAGATAGGAATGAGTATACAATCTGTATCAACCTCCCACTCTTTCAGTGACTGGCAGCTGTAACAGCAACCATCATAATGACACCAATCTCTTAAATCTGTAAAATAAAAATAGTGTAGCTAATACACATAGCTACTACTTGATTTATTTATACCAAAGCTGCCAACTATAGAGGGCCAGACAGATATGTTCTTTAGTTTCCAGGGTTGGGGGTGAGATTGGGCAGGCAATTAGATACAGGAAATAGCTGTGCTTAGCCACTCAAATTTCATCTTCTAGCAAAATTAAGAAAAAAATCATTTACAATTTCCCATTGTAAAACTGCAAAATGATAATACAAATACTGCTTTTCCTATCCTATTTACAAAGATTTTGAAACCACTGGTGGACTTGGTGGATCCGATCTAAGCTGTTTTAAAGATAAAACTTTCAACTAAAGCTGAAGTTGGCTTCTTCTGGTCATGAACAAATTTGAAATGAGTAAGAAATATTCCATATTCTCAAATTTGAGGTGATAAATATATTGATTTGATATTAAATTGTAAATCACTGGCTGTATAACATCTATTACCTTCATATACAATCTTCAAAAATTACTTAACTGCAATTTCAAAGTTAATGACTTAAGACCAGATTTGAGCAGTGCCATTTTTGTTTGTTGAGTCACATTCCAATTTATACAACATAAGATCTTAATCACATCAATGCAGAGAAACAGCCAATGTTCTTACCTGAATGTCAAGAGGCAGCCATTGACAAAAAGTACAGAGAATAATAATACAATTAAAATTTATATCAAATTAGCAGAAGACTAATATGTTTCTAAAGAATGCGCCCTAGAGCTAGCACATTTGACAAAGCTTTTTCAATAACATAAACCCAGTTAATGTCATGGGAAGGTTGGGTGGGGAGATTGTATAAAAAAATAGTCACCTTATGAACAAAAGGACTCAAATGTTTATTTCTTTTAATGAATCCAGCTGTATTTTGATGGCAGATTTCAGATTAATTGGTAGTTTGTTTTTTCATTTCTGAGACCAGATAAAATTTTTATTGATCTTTTTATAGTACATCATCCTAGATGCCTGGTAGACAAAGGTGCAATATATAAATATAATAAATAATATACGACAGATTTTTGGGATGGATGGACTTTGCTACATAGTCACAAATCAAACTTGAACCACCGTTGCTTAAGACAAGTATTCAGCTCTGGATAAAGAACATACATGCTCTTTTCTCAGGTCAGAAATACTACTTCAGATGCTGTAATGTAATATACATAATGATTTGGGACATTACCTTTTTGCTCTATTCATGGAATTAATAGAACTGGACCTTCCATGAGCACAGCTGAGCTCAGCTTTTGTGAAGGGAAACTTATTTCCACTCACAAAATGAATCTGAGATATTTTCTTTATCACTATGGCAACTACAATATATTGATTTAAACATGAATATTTCTTGTTTCACAGTAATGTTAAAAGATCTGCATGCCAATCTGCATACTTTTACTGAACATACTGAATAACCTAATACTGTAATATGTTATTATATTCCATAAAAGTTCTGAATGACTGAGCATCACTTTTTTTGCGACATACCAACACAGGTCATATATTGCTTCTATACTACTAACATGTAGTTAGGTTTCTACAGTATGTTAGGCAGATGTTCCAGGAATACATATGTAAGGAACTTAATAGCATGTATATTCTTGCAAGTAGCTTAAATAATATGCCGAGATTCATATATAGGGGGCATGATGATAATGATCAGCAGACAATATTTCTTCAAAACAGAACTATACTCCCTTTGCTTTGGATGAGTCCAAGAGCTTATTGCTTCCATAGGAATGACTGGAGCAACATGTTGGAGATTCTATGCATAAACATTTTCCTAAGATTTTCCATGGTGAGTAACAACCCAAAGCCTTTCATCGAAGTTATACATGAATTGTGCAAAAATACCTTCAGAAAATATATAGGTTATATTTTAAAAATCAGTTTCTTTTTAGAGCTGGTATAAGAAGTACATCAAGAAACTTCTGAATCACTGTATGATACCCTGACTCATCCAGGAAGAGGCAATACAAAAATACTTATTAATTTGTTTCCAAGTAAGATATAGTTATGAAGCAGTTTAAAATATCTTTTCTCCTTTGTAAAAACTGTTTTACCTCCCCAATACTGTAATATTACAAATTTTGTTATTAGCAGTACAGAGAAATTTGACAAAGTTAGGTGCATTTAATATAATAGATTGCTCAAGTGCACTGTTTTTGGAGGAAAAAATGCCTATTCTAACATTTGAATGCATTTTGATATTGGCATATTGACTCATTTCTGCTTTGGATAGTGTAGCAAGTGAGCCATTATTCAAAACCAAAATGGAAATCAATATAGTTTAAGTTCTAATTTCAAATTTTACTTCCCTAATCTTTTTTTCATTTCTATCTAATTACAAAATTGTGATTGATCATAAAGTTCCAGGCCATTTTACTGAGAAATTGTCAAAACTACAAAACCTTCATGTACTAAGCAGTGATTTATGGAACCTGAATATTTCAGTGGGAATTTTACATAAACAGCTCACATCTGCTTTTGCTCAGCAGTAAAGCAGCAATAAATTACAGTAGAAAGTGGTTCCTTAAAGCATATGATTAATTAAATAAAAACATTGTCAGTGTATAACTTCATTCAATAGAAGGTACTCTATGAACAAATAACTTAATAACAGCCAGACTTATGAATTTCAAAGTCCAACTAAGTTTGAAGCTGGAAGTATTTGGTTTCCAGGGAAGTCTATTTTTACAAAAATGGGACTCAAAATACCTAACCTTGAATGGATCATGCAATCAGTTGTTTTCTGTTTTAAATACCATGCAATTAATCATTTATTTTGATAAAAATGTACATTAAATTGTGCTCGTAAAAAGTAATAGAAGCTGATGTTATATTGATTTTTTAAAAAACAGACCTAAACCAGTCTAGTAATGTAGCATGTAAACTACAGGCATTGTATAAAGTTCCCACTGGTTTGTCTATAGTATATAGGCTTTTAAAATGCATATTAAAACTACTAGGATTTTCTTACAACTGTTAAGCAGATGTTGCATATGGATTCACTTATGAAAAGGAATTACAATTCACTGCTCTATAGAAAGTGAAATATTATATAAATAACTATATATTTTATTGGTATCAGCATAATGTAATACCATACATGGACCTGACAGAAATAAAACATTTTAAAATACATTTTAGAATTTTCTGTCCATAGTATTGTATGAAATATCAAGAATTAGCACTGACATTACAGAACATCTTCAGCCAAAAAGAGAAAGAAAAATCAACATCCAATCACAGAGTTACAGGCAAACAATGATTCATAGGATACTGAGTACATAATGCTAGACCATTCTTCTCCAGCCTGGTACCTTTCAGATGTGTTAAACTTCAACTAACATAATTTCTAGCCAGTATGGTACTTGGACAAACTGGCTAGGAATAATAGAGTTTGAAATCCAATACATTTGGAGGACACTTGATAGGGAATCTTTTAATAAAAAACATCTTAATCTCTTAAAGAGGCCTTCAGATAAAAGCTTGCCTCCAAAACTGTCTCCTACTAAATGTAGTTCTTAGCTAAATTAAAGAGAATATTTCATGTCTCTGATGCAAAGTAGCACCACTAACATGAAAGTCCTACAATGTAAGGCGATATAAAAAAATATCTGCAGAGTTTGAAATATTTTATGGTGAACCTTCATAAATGACTATTTGTGCATCATTGGTAAACTGATTCAGACTCTGTTACAATCCTAAACAAACTTGAAGCAAGTGTTAAGCGAAAAGTAACAGTGATGGGCCTGTTTGTTTATAATTGGATCTACTCCAATCTTGGGTAATAATAAAGTTTTTAAATTGAAATGTGCACATGTATATCACTAGTATCTGCAAACTTCTTTCTTCAAGCTCATTTCTGGTTCTTAATTTCACTTTAGAAGACAATCTACAAGGAGACAGAGTACATGAAGGAATCTCTTAGCAAAACAACTATGCAACCTTTCTTTCTTTCTTTCTTTCTTTCTTTCTTTCTTTCTTTCTTTCTTTCTTTCTTTCTTTCTTTCTTTCTTTCTTTCTTTCTTTCTTTCTTTCTTTCTTTCTTTCTTTCTTTCTTTTTCTTTCTTTCTTTTTTCTTTCTTTCTTTCTTTCTTTCTCTCTCTCTCTCTTTCTTTCTTTCTCCCCTTTAGAACTTTATTTTTGGGGCTCATCTTGGGTCTGCTGCATATATAGCTTTAGCCCAAACCTTGATGAAAATAAAAGCATTTGATTCCAAGTAAATACAGTAGAAACACAGACCACTTACAGCTGATTTTGACAGGATGCATTTAATTTGTATCATACAGCAATTATTTTCCTTCACTAATGTGGAAAAGAATATTAGTATTTTCCACTTTAGATGGAAGTCCATTTTCAAAAGAGGAGCTTAAAGTAACCACATCTGATCCCTCTTTAATTCCTTGAAGAATGCGGAACACACCTGAGTAACACCATAGCCCTTTTCCTTTTATGACTCTCTTTCCCCTTCTATTTTTCCCACACTGATGGCTGAATTTTGTGCAACTATATTCCATGTAGCCTTGATCTGATATTGTGCCTAGTTCCTCTGTAGAAAGGATGTACTGGTCAAAATAAAATCAATAGAACTGGTAATAGGTTTGCCCCTTTCCTGGAGGCCCCTTACCCAGGCATTTGGTTGTCTATATTTTAAAGTCAGTTCTTGCTTATAAACATCAAAGTTATTCAAGAAGAATTGATTGGCTTTTTGAATGCAGGACATTAGAGGTTGCTTGCAAGAGGCTGAAGATGAGTCTCCGTCGTGCCAATTCTCTCCGATCTAAATTCTCTAACCAATACTTTATCAATCTCTGTGTCCAATCGATTCAGTGCCAAGAGAAGTGGATCCAAGTTGGCATGGAGAGGTTCTATCAACTCTCGCAGTGCTTTAGCCTAATACAATAAAGCAGTGATACAATATGGTGAAAGAACTGTGACGGCCCATTCTTATATTAGTACTGCATTATAATCATGCAATCCTGATAAAAAAGAGAAAGGATATATGACAAGATTGCTCCACATGGCTTTAGTTCCACAGAGTTCTTTTCTATTTGCATGCAAACATGCTTAAGTAATAAAAACATGGCACATTTTTGTAACAGATTTTTAAAAATTCTGCCACTAATAGAAAAAAAAATAGCTGGAAGCAGATCTATATTTTCAATTTACAATAAAGTTATTAAGCAACAATTATAACACCAAAGTAAATTGTCACCAAAGTAAATTGTCAAATATATTTATTTATATTTATACATAAATATATTTATATATTTAGTTTTAATTCAAGTAATGTTCAGGAGTATTCTATTTCATATGCTTTGCAAAATGTTTATGACAATATGGAAGAAACTGGGCTGGACTAAAGCACCCAAACTTGTTCACAATATTCAACAAACACTTTACACCTAATCCACTGATCAACATAGTAAACATTAAAATAAAAAAGGGTAAAGTTTTCTTTGAGTTAGTTTTGATTTCTGATGACTTCATGATATATCCATATTTTTTAGCAGCAATATGGAAATGGTTTGCTATTGCCTCTTCTAGGATGTTTCTCCAACTTCCTAGTCTAGCCTACATTTCTGGTATTTCCTATTGATCTTCCATCCATGTACTAATCAGGTCTGCCCTTGGTTAGATTTTCAAGATCACCTAACCAGGAACATGGAAAAGAAAGCCGAATTCATATCTCAGCAAGGTATCTAATACAAACTCAATGTATGACTGCTATAATTAAAACACTTGGTAAATGGGCATTAAAAACAATCATTTTGAGCGAGTGCAAAATCAGAATGAAGGGCTTGATTCTATGTAAAAATAACAACAACAACAACAACCTTGAGTTGCTTTAAAAGTAAATGATCAATGGTTATATCATGAGGATGGAATAAAAAAAACTTCTTAGCTGGAAAAACCACCAGAATCCTGCCAAATAACAGAGAAGAATCTAATTCTTATGTGTACTTTTACTGTAATTTCTGCACTAAATATCAAAATTATGAAAGAGAAGTAGAGAAAACAATGTAGATCTAATCATCCTTTCTAGTTGCAATGTAATTCTATAGTTGTGCAGCAAGTATAATTATTATTGTATATTTAGATTAGAAGCATTTTATATTAATTTAGCACAGGTACCACAACCCGGTGCCAGTTAGTAACATGGTAGCACAACAGTAAACAGAAAAAAGGTTCAATTTGTCAGGTAGTCCTCATGGAATTACAAATTATAAAACTGGGAGATTTCTTTTCTTGATATAAAGAACTGCAAAGGAATCTTTGTAAAGCAGAGCAAAGTTGCAATTGAGCCATTCACTATTCACTCACAATCACAAACTCTAAACAATAAATTTTAAAAATAAAAATTTAACTTTCCAAGCTACCTTCATATTGCTGGGTGTGCAGCATTTTGAAGATAAATGTCCATTTCATTCACTCTTTTATCTTTAAATTAACCAAGGACTTAAGAAATTCAAGCAAGAATCTATGAACTTCAAACTTTGTGAAGGAATAGGTATTCTCTGAGCATGGCTTAAGAATTTCTTTTAACTCACTTGGGAACCATAATCACTTCTACACCACACTCAGACTTGATACAAAAGCAGTTTCATGTAGTAACAGTTTTTGCAATGATCTGAAAAAGCATTGAAACACTTGGTTTTTGATAATCTTAAGACAAAGAAGATCTAAAATCAGATAAATTAAAACCACCTCCCTCAACTGGTAATCTCAGTTTAGCTAAAGAAAACTTTGGTAGTACACCATCCCAAATAAATTTCCTATCAATCCGAAGGAAATATTTATTTAATATTAACATAGGGATACTTCTAGGGACATACATTAAGTGAGGAACAATATCCTTTTTAATAACATTAATTTTAGCCCACAAGCTTAAGGGAATTCTAACCCATCTGCTTTCATTCAATTCAATCTTCTATAAAAGTTTCAGCAAATTTACACATATTTTGGGGGATATTTTTGGGTATGTAAAGTATTTAATATGATCAGTGGGGATCACAAAACCTAATTCTTTACATAACTGTGTCAATATGTTAGAACCTAAGGGAAGTAAGAACATTTTATCCCAATTTGTATTTATTTATTTATTTATATTTCAAATAACCAGAAATCCTGATTATAATCCACTACGACCTTACTAAGATTAGACAGAAAGGTAGAGTACTGTTCCAAAATTGCCAAAATATTATCAGTATATAATGTATTCCAGATGTTAATGAATGGCTTTTGGAAATGTGCAATTTATCTGTCTTGGAAAAATATTTCCCATGCTGCTACAGATGATGCTTCCAATCAACAGCTGGACTTAGAACAGCCTACTCCTTAATAATAAGCAACTAAATACAGAGTAAAAACAGAGTACAGATAAAAGCAGTTACAGATAAAAATACAATAAATTAAAGATAAAAAATTAAGAGAATCTTAAGAATAAAATGTGATTTTAAAGAGCTGTTCTATATGTAATGATTTTTGTGCTAAGTCCTAGCAATTTTACTCACAAATAAAATCTTTTCATCAGCATTATATATAACTGCAATAATACTATGACTTTGCAAAAGATGGAGCCACTTAGAATGATTGTAATTATGTAACAAATATGCAGCTATATAAAACCAGATGTATATTTTCCAAGAATAGGATTCCATGTACAGTGGTACCTCGGGTTACGAACGCCTCTGCTAATGAACTTTTCGGGTTGCGACCAGCTCGGGCCGCAAAAATTTACCTTGGGTTACGAACCGGATCCGCGGCCATTTTCCGCCCATGCCACGTGGTCCGCGGCCATTTTCCGCCCGTTCCACATGGTCCGCGGCCATTTTTCCGCCCGTTCCACGTGGTCCGCGGCTGTTTTTCCTCCCTGCCGTGTGGTCTGCGGCCGTTTTTCCGCCCCGCCGCGTGGTCCACGGCTGTTTTTCCGCCCCTGCTGCGTGGTCTACGGACGCTGGAACGGATTAACGGTAATTACATTGAACCTTATGGGAAAATTTGCTTCAGGTTGCGATCAAATCGGGTTGCGACCAGAGTCACGGAACGGATTAAGATCGTAACCTGAGGTACCACTGTAGTCCAAAATGGAAAATAGCAAAGTAAACATTAGGTAAGCAGAAACCTCAAATTTAATGGGGTTCTAGTCATTCACTAAGGGAAAAAAAAAAAAGACTATGACACATATCTGTGATGGGGGATAAAAATAAAGGAACGGGAGTTAAGTTGAAAGCTATCCCATAGGTAAACCTTTTTTTTCCTTTTGTACCTAATAGGGTGAACAAGAATATGAAATTAGTTGCCACAACAAATTGTCGTCACCTACATCACTCAGTTTAAAGCATGTGTACAATCAGTTCTGAAAGATGATCCCCTCATATGGTTTGGATGAACAAACAATCCCATCAATCTGAAATTACTATTGTAAGGAGCACCTAACAAAAAATAAAAATCAGAAACAAACTCCTGTAATAAGGTCCAGTGCTATCCCCATCTTTACAGTAATAACAGCATTAAGTGCCCTGATGATATTAGTTGAGCATCACTGCTGTTGCTTAAGTCAAACAGGGCAGCAGTTATGTAAGGAAATCAATGTGCACCATTATATGCACCACAGCCTAAAATCAGTGGAGACATTTTCATTTCCTGAGACATTTTGTATCAGAAAAAAATCAGTAGAAAAACCTTAAAAGGAAACATAAGCTGCTGAAATTAAAACTTCACATTTCAAATTTGGTCTTAGCAGATCACAAAAAGCCCGAGTTTACTAGAAAAAAGTGCTTGTCCCAGTCTAAGTGTTCATTTTTACTAGTAAATTTGCAAGTCTAAATCATCATCAATTTCAGTTAGTAAGAAATGGTTCACCACTACAGGGGTTGGATTTTATTTTTACCTGGGCACTGGAAGAGGCCATGGCTTACCTCCTATTATTGCTCTTACATGGGCTTATGTGTTCTCCTCACTCTATAAGAAACATATATGCTCTTATCTCTTATGTTATATTCAAGTTCTTTAGTTACGATCAGAGATAAGCAATAGGAACAACCAAATAAAGTTCCAAGAAAAGGAAAGAGGAAAGAGTCTGCAGTTATGTTTGATGTGAATTGTTGCCTCATTTTTATGGTTGCAACAATGCATTTAGCCACTGTGTAGGTGGTAAGAAATGGGAGTAAAAATTGTCCATTCTCTCAGATGCCCATAGTAAAAGAGAGTTATGAAGTCCTTTCAAAGATCCTTCTAAAAGTTACAATAAAAAAGGGCATGTTGAATTGTCTTGATCTCCCTGGGGTCACACGGGCAAGTGTATTGAGATAGGGGAATATTGGAAAGCCTGCCAAATCATCGTGTGGATGGAAGAACATTGTGCCTGGCCCTGAAAAATCCTTTCCTCAAATTAGAGGTATTACATTCATATATGTTTTAATGATCAAAGACCAGCAAATGCCTGGTAACATGAATTCTCATTCACAAAAACTTTGGCTTCAAATGAATGTGTTTGTATTACTACAAACTGGCTGTGCTTTTGAAATTTATATTTGGAAAGCTGTTTTTAATTATCTGTTTTTCCAGTTCAACAATTCCATTTATCCTAGTAGGGACAGAAAGCAGCACATGCCACAAAAAATTTGGTTAGTATTTGTTCATTCTGACAATAAATCTGAAACTAAAAGTACTTTATACTAACTGAAATAAAAACTTGATAGAGAATTATTAGGTGACAGCTGCTTTCAGACTTTTATGATAATTACTTTTAGGCACTTATATAAAAATTCTTATTAAGCATTCTGCAAGAGTCCTATCAAACCTTTATTACTGTGCAAACTAGAAAGCCTCTAATTCAAGTTATTAAGAAAGCATCTGTATACTAAACATATAATATGCTACACTTACCACTGTAATTAGAGAAAATCAGAACTAGGGTGATAAAAATGCCATGAATTCCCTAGTGTATTACAGCCTTATTTAAAGATAGAAACAACGAGCAGCGTTGAGATTTGTTTCTGCCTTTGCAGCTTTGTTTCTTTCTGTTTACAAAACCATTCTTGTTATATAATCAACCCAATATATAAACAAAAAAACATTCAGGGAAAAAAACAGAAGAAGCAAGTTAGGTGGCATACTATTTCTAATTTTGAGAATCCACCAGGGACTTTTTGGGGGGCATTCTATTTCATTGCATATAATTCTATTCATGACTATAGTAATAACACTCTTGAGCTCAAAAAAAGCTTCGTTTCCCTGCCTGATTCCATCCTTTTCCTGCCACACCTTACAAACATATGGGGAGGGTTTAGGGCTCATGCCTCTGTATGTCTGTGTACAGGGGTATGTCTACGTACTGTTTATCTGGTTTGTAGGCACTCAATAACAGCAGCACTGTGGCACCATCTGCAGTCCATTACCTCCTTCTCTTATCCTTTTCCTTTGCCTCCACTTTTTCTATTCCATCCAAGCACTCCTGCACTTTTTTCCTCCCTTGGTTCCTTCTCTCTCAGCAACTGAGCATCTCTTCTGCTAAAGAACAGCATCTACAGTTCTAGGCATAAAGAACTTTATAGCAGAGATGAAATAATGGTTGTGAATGAATGTTTTAAAGTTTGTTTTAATGGCTAAGTACAGATGGGCTTAAACAATGGCTTGCAATGAGAAAGCTTCAGAATTCATAGCACCTGATATATCCTAAGAATTTTTTGCAGATGGAACACTTGCCCTGTTTCGGTATTCACATTAAAGAATAACATATATGCATGCTTTTTTTAGATACAGTATTCTAGAATTTGTATAAATACAAAAGGAAATATAATATTCTATATCAATACATCATTAATTGCTGTATCACGTTATAATGTAAGTTATAATTTTACAATATTTATTTCCATATTATACATTATCATTATCATCAACCTTTTTTACTGAATGGACTGGTATGTGTGTATTTGTGAAAATACAGCTAAAGTGAAATATTTAGTTGATAATATTTCATTATTGTTAAAAAGTTTGATATTAGACATTTTATTTTGAATGGTGACCATTTTTTCAAAAGGTACAAAGGTCAGTGCTCACCATACATAAATATTCTGACATTATGGTCCTACTCCAGCTTAAAGGACATTTAAAACTCCTCTAATTCTTCAACAGTTCAGTATTTTTACTAATTAACCAATATCTTGTTGTCTTATATAATCAGGACTCAAATAGTAAGATTTTTTAAAAAAAATAAATCAATATTTGTAAAGTACTATATGCCAACAGGGTATGGTGGTTAAAGTGCTGGACTAGGGCTGAGAAGATCCAAGTTCTAAACTATTATTACGATGGGAATTCTTTCAATGACTTTGGGACAGTCATTCTCTCTTAGCTCAACCCACATGGGATTGCTGTTATGGGGATAAAATCAAGTATGAGCCCTAGCATGAGCTGCCTTGAGCTCCTAAAAAAAAAAAAAGTATGATATTGTCATCATCATCCAAAATATAGATTTATATTGTGTCACACCCAAAAGTTTATGTATTTTTTTTTGCTTCTCACACTATCTTGCAAAATAACATCTTTAAATTCTCATTAAACCAGAGATGGGAAACCCTTGACCTTCAAGCTACTACTAATCTCCAGTTCCCAACATCTCACACATTTAGCCATGTGGACCGGGTTACTGCAAGCTGTAGTACAGCACTCTTGGGAAGGTCACAGATTTCTTGTATTAAACAAACAGTAGCTGAGACATGCCTAAAATGGCTCACTACATCCAAAGCTGGGAAAGAAACCTAAACCTAGACCTCCCAAATTCCAAATCATCATTATCAGTTGAATTTGGAATGGCACATACTATCCTGCCTCCTAAAATGGGAGCTGCATAAAAACATAAAAACGAATAAACTAGTGCAACATTTATAGTGCTTCATAAAAATATCTATTATACTAGTATTATTCAGCTTTCCCAATTATTCCTCTCCATTCTAGGTTTTGGTTTATGCCCAGGGATACAGAAAAAAGTAAAAATTAGGGCTCTGCACAGATCCAGATTAGAAATGTAATTCAGAGCTTGTGTCTGAGAACATCTTAACCCAAACATTTTCCCTCGGGACTCCATGTCAGCTGCAAAGGGCAGCTGCATAAACCCAGCAAAAACCACAGCTGCTTTAAGCTGTTCCCATCAGGTGTTACGTGTGTCCCATGCACATTTCAAATCACACTCTGCCCTTCATATCTGTATCTTTCCATAGCTCTGATAAATATGTTTACAAGGAAATCAAGCTCTGATTCTGAAAAATAAAAATTAACTATACAATGCTACCCTGGCAAATATCTTAGAAGTTAGAACACATTTGTTAGTGTCTGAACAATCCATCTGAAGCTGTTGATCTCAGATCTCAATTATGGGGGCAGACGCTTGTTGCCTTGGAGATGAGAAAGTCAGTGGGAAGGACAGAAAGAAGAATAACGTTTCATAGTTCACTGCAAAAACTGGCAGGGCAAGCTGTTTCCTGTAACTCAGCAAATGGTAAAGCCTAAGTGTCAGCAGCTGCTGTTATCTAATAAATGGTGTCATAGCAACAGGGATAGGTAATACTTTTAACAATACTTTTAACAATAAATTAGGTGAGAATATACACGAGCTTAAGTACTGGCGATGAAATGCCCACCTTTTCTGATTTGCTTCCATCTCTCTTAATTGATTAAAAAAAGCTTATGCCCTGAGGACAGGTGTGAAAAAAATAACTGCTTGAAGTACTACATGGCAAATTTTGGAGCACAATCTAAGAGCAAAGGAACTTAGTCACACCCCTGGGACAGCCCTGTATCAACAACACTTACTGGCTATGGCTTCCCACAGTTACAGTCATGAATTATTCTCCCACTACTTGGAAACATTGGAGATTTAACCTGGAGGTAGTCTGCATGCAACACATATGCTCCACTATATTTTAGCAATGTTCACAAAAACACTATCTAGCACTGAAAGACTATGCAATCTGGTAGGGATTTCTAACACTACCTTGTTCCCAATGCTTTTTAATAACCTTATGGAGCTGCTTGATGCAGATATTAAAAATCTGGGAAAGAGTTATCATTTTAGCATGCATAATGCTAGATTATATGTGTTTAAGGTAATTTATATACATATATTATACTTGGTAGTCAAGTAATATTATTATTATTATTATTATTATTATTATTATAATATTATATTATATTTATACACTGCCTGACTTCCAATGACTCTGCATGGTTCACAGTACATTATTGTATACAATATGTGCATACATGAGAGTGAAATAAGACCAAATCTAAAAAATAAAATCATATATTTCAAACCCAATAGAATAAAAATACAATCAAAGCACATCTACACCTAGAACAATGGCTTAGAGTAAGCAACTCTAAACATCAGATATAAGCTACATAAGCTTTAGGCAGAGGTGAATACACCCTATGTGATATTTAGCTGAATTAAAAATAATTTGTTAGCCACTCAGACTAAAATAAATAAGTAAGTATGTATGTATAAAGGTCCACTTGGAAGATCTTTAAATAAGCAATAAAGTGTTCTCTGAGAAATACATGCCAAAAGTTAAAAAAACAAAACAAAACATGTTCCACTGATCCTAAATGTTCACCTGAAAAAGGACTAATTTGTTTGTTTAGCAATTGTTTTAGTTTGTTTAGAGTTCTAGGTAAGGAATCTTCAATATTAACAAAATATGAAGAGAGAAGCCCCCCAAAATAAAAAAGTCATTAATTAAAAAATCAAACCATTATCAGGGAATGATATAGCATCATCCAAAACTTCAAAATAAAAACTCATGCCTGTTTCACAATGCACATACCTATTCAAACCAAGAGTATGGGGGAAATATTTTAGTTTAAAAAAAAATTGAATTGATTCAAAGCAAGATATCTACTGTGTTCCCTAAACAATTGCAGTGCGATTGACATATGGTAGGCACTTTTATACTGTAACTATCCTAAAAGATTAGTTCCTTTTCATTGAGGCAAACCTAATCATGTCTTTTTTCCTGACTGTATCAGAACTAACTCTCATACTACCTCCTCCTTCTAAATTACTCCTCTTCCCTTCCTTGTGCCTAGAGGACCTTGAAACTTTCCTCCTTCCCCTGGCTCAGGAAAGAACTGTGATACTCCAGTAGCTGTTCTCTGTGTATTTGTAGAGGTTGCAAAACTCTTCTTCTTTCCCTCACCTCTTCCAAGGGAAACTGGAATGTCAAGTCTATCTTCACTTCCCAAAGAGCTGGGAGGGAGGCGGTGCAGGCCAGAATTTGAATCTCCTCCAGAGAGGAAAGTGAGGCATAAGGTTCTCAAACATGCAGAACTCCTGATCACACAAGTTCTACAGATCTGAATTCATCCACCCCATGGTCTAGCAGAAGAAGAAGGTAAAGTCTGTCATCTGAGAATCAGAGGCAGGGAGAGAAGAAATGTAAAATTCAGTCACAGGTTCAGTCATTCATTTCCTCCCATTGCCCAGGAGTTTATCCAATGGATATAGACTGGGATGAGTCTTGATCCATGTAGGCAGCCATCCTAACACTTTCACTTGTGTGGAATGGCAAATTGAATTGGTGAAGAAGGCATTCTGCTACTTCGCAGGATATCTGTCTCCAGATATCCCTTCCAATGAATCAGATAATCCAATCTGGCTTTTCTACATTGTGAATTCAAAGTATGTTCTACTTCAAATTCCTTATTCTTTCCAACTGAGACATGGGATAGAGAAATATAGGGGGCACAGAGGGTGTCCAAGGAGGACTACAGGAATGGTGGAAAACTGGGTATACCTTCACTGTTACCAAAGCAAAATCAGAATATGGTCTGGAAGGCAGAAAAGGGCCACTAGGAGGGGCAAAAAAACCCTAGTGATTAAAAAGGCTGTCACACATTAGAATTCCACTTAAATGGGACATTTTTTTTTTAAAAGAAAACTGATTTAAATTCTTCCACAACCTGCAAAATAATGTATGAAGTAGCAGTGAATATTACAAAACCCTAAGGAACTCGAAACCTTCTTTATATTTCTCAGGCGTAGGCAGGACAAGGTAGAATCTACTTTAACGTAATCTGTTTGGATGTCCTCCAAAAAAAAAAAAAAATCCCAAACAGACAAATCAGACAAATCACAAGCACGTTTCTCAAGCTTAGCATACAAGCTGTGCTGCCACTTGCTCAGCAATCAACAGTGCAGCAAGAGGGTCAGCTACTATCATGGGGATCTAGAAACTCAAAGCAAGGTTTCTTCTGTTATAGCTGGAATAAGAAGTTGCTGAAATTGACTGTCGGGCTTCATCACACAGAGCAGGAATGAACCATTTAGGCCAGTTCACATCAAGAACCACAGATAAGATTTACTGAATAAAGAAACCATAATGCAAGAATATTAACAAGTCCAGTACATCAAGAATGAACCCTGTATATAGAAACAATGTTCAATCCTTCATTCCTGTTCTAAGGGATTATTTGGCCCCCTCTTTTGGGCCAGCTGGCTTGTCTCTATCTGTCCTCTGTTTTTGTAACTGTCCAAGTTATTAACATGTTATTTTTCATGACTGTGGGAGAATTTCTCACACCATATTCTTATTGTACCAAGATAACGGAATAGCTTATCCCTGAAATTATAAGGTATGGAGAATAGTTAGAAAGCATATTTCAGTCTAGAAAAGCTCCAAACACTATTTCAGGTATATTTAATAAAAACACCATGCCCACTGCTACTTGAGAAGTTATATATTCTATATTTTTGTGAACCACATTACATTTTGGGGAGTAATTTATAAATTAAAACAGTGAAAGTCTGTGTAAGAGACAAGTCCAGGAGAAGTACTTATTAGAAATGATAACTGGTGTGGGTGACAGGGGATAAAGATCAGAGAGAGAAAGTGAAGGCAGGTTAATGGATTTTTTTTTTTTTGAATGATATGTAGTGTCAATTACATATGCTAATACATGACTTCATTGTTTTAATATTTAACTAGCAATTGTAGGAACCCGTCATGAACAGACTGTGGGATATAGGAGATTACTTTAACACTTTCTTTCACACTATAGTTTTGGTGAAAACTGCTTTATTTTTCCCCCCCTAGGAGGAGTTTCCACTGGTGTCAGTGGAAACCTCATTGCATAGAGGTTATCACGCACCCCTTGTATCTTCATTAGGCTTCAGAATGATCTGATGGTTAAGGAATGATGGAATTCTTGTTCAGACTAGTTGACAGAGGCAACTACACCTTTGTTATGTACAATCTGCCCTCTGTTTGGTAAAAATGATTCTACCCTCACCAGGATATACCTGATTGGGATTATCCTGCCTGTAATAGGTAACATATTACATAAAATATGTAAATTATACCTTTAGTCTTGAACAGAAGTCTGAATCTTTTCATGAGGATTGACAGTGAGCGTAATACTATTCATGAGGCCTCAGGCAGTATTTTTAATTACCCTTTGCTCTATATTGCTTTCATATTTACTGGTATTCATTTTCAGACATGTGTTTGTCTTAATACTAGACAAAACCCATCTGTCACATAAAAGCCTAAAGCTAACTGAAACATTTCACAGTGTGTCCTGGTATTCCAAGTCTATCCTGACAAACTGCATAATCAGCAGATTTAGCAGCTTATAGGAAAATGTATTTCGATCAAACTGAGCAAGCTCAGTACTTGGGTGATCTTCTCTCCCACTATCAGCAGGAGATAAGGAAAGGGACTAAGTCACACTTATAGGAAAGTGAGGGGACAAAGTCTCCTAACAAAATAAAAAAGCAGAATCAGAGTGTTTAATTTTGAACATGCTGAAACTAAAAATCACTTAAAAAAAACTTACATAATTATGAAGACAGGCCAATATTAAGGATACTGAAAGTTTATATTTATAAACCTAATTCCAAAACGTATTTTATTATTTACAAACGGATATCAAAATTTGCAATGGATTTCCAAGTTGTATAACTCAGGAAGAAAAGTATGGTAATTTCATCACATCTGCTGCAAGACCAACTGCTTTTGGTTTTTCCAGTTGTAACATAGCCGATAGCCATGTTCTCATCATGCTGGTCATAATATGAATTGTAACTTTAACAATTAGTGTCTCAGTGCACTGCTTCTTCGCCCCCCCCCCTCAAATATTTTCCATATGTGTTATACTTTTAGCAGTAAGCCTGAAGGTAGAGATTCATATTTACGTTCTGCTCCAGGAGGTGGGTTGTTTTTTTTTTTTGCTAAAATGCAATATAAACATTCTATAAAATTAAGCTCAAGATACTTAATAAATTACAGTAAATCCAGAAACATGCTACAGTATATACAAGAAAAAAAGAAATGAAACTGAGGTCTATATTTTCGTACTTTGTGTCAGATGTGTGCAAA
Source organism: Python bivittatus (assembly GCF_059951505.1). Taxonomy (NCBI): domain Eukaryota; kingdom Metazoa; phylum Chordata; class Lepidosauria; order Squamata; family Pythonidae; genus Python; species Python bivittatus. The sequence continues at coordinate 31,875,129 of NW_028277074.1, forward strand.
TTGTTCAATGATATGTTTCTCTCATGAGTGTAACAGTTTCTGGAACTTTCTGAAACTGTGAAGCAGCCAGAGCAAATCAAAGTCATGGTTGGCTGTTTCATAGTCTTCCCAATGTCTTCTAAGCATATGCATGTAGGCCCAGAAGACACTTCCATTGAGATAGGTGGCAAAGACAGTTTCTACAGAAAGCTTTAAACTTATAGTAATCAAGTGTAAAATCCCCACAACTCTAACTAATTTTCATATTATATACAGATGCTTCTAAAAATACAAAAAGAATGTGTTTTTCAGTTCTTACATATATAAATGATGATTAATTCTAAATTAGGGTATTATGGAACAGTGATTTTGGTATCATATCTTGTGTACTTTCAACCATGCACCATAACTTATTGGATATACTGTATTTGTATTTACACACATATCCAACACCCTACTCCATTTCATGGTAGGCAACATGATGCAAAGCACAGAAAAATAAGGAGTAAACCAAAGAAATTAAAGACATGATATAAGAGAAAATAAAACCTAACCAAATCTAGTTTACACCAACACCTTTCATTATATGTCTCCATACCTATTTAATTATGCAAACATTTTTATTTCTACCATGTCAATATACTTCTGTATACATTGGCTTTTCTTCCTTACATTTGTCATTTCTCCTCTGTGAAGATAAGATCAACTGCACTCAACCACATATTTCTCTTTCCTCTCAATCCATTCACTTTTCCTACATTTATTTGTTTTGTATTGCATTCATTTTCTCCATACAACCAAAGTATCTCAACTTATTTATTTTGTATTGGTCATATTGTATTCAGTTGATATTCATTCATCACCCACACATTCTCAACCAATCTGGCACATTTCTATTATAATACATATTACTTGATACCATTTTATAGCCTGGGATATCCAAAACGTTGTGTCCTCCCTCCCTCCCTCCATCTATCTATCGTGATTTATTACTATCCAGGTCTATCCTATCCAGAATTTCTTGAGAACAAATCAGTGGAGTAGATTACATAGCAATGTGTTGGCCAACAATGCACAACATTCAGATATACTTCTAAAATAATAAGGGAGCTAGAAAAAAAGTATTATTGTTCTAAGTATACATAAAGCAAGGAGATGCTACTTTTATTTTGTACATCCCTTTCTATACGGTGTAAAATTTTTAAAAATATTTTTTCTACTTTTAGGGCTATAGCAAGACTTGTTCATCTGTCTTACAGTAAAAATGTCTTTTAGGGTAATATGTTAGTATCTTCAATCACAGCAGGTACGTTGTTTTTCTTACTAACTTTTGTAACTCATTTTATAGCAGCCATTTTCCTACTTCTGATGTACAGTGGATACAATGCTGTTAGCCACAGAAAATGTATGAAGTTCAAAAGATATCAAATCCTATCTGTGAAAATGCAATAGTCATAAGCTAGGAAATTATAACTAATTGTGCTTCTCAATAATTTCCATTTGTTTTTGAATGTACTGTAAGGCTACTATTAAGGACACTCAAGCACAGCAGTAAAAATGTAGCAGCCCAACTGATGCATGTGCATGTGTGTGTGCACCTACACATACAGAGAAAGTAAGAGTCAGTAATGTGAATATAACTTTGGTAACCATAGTTACAATGACTTGAGGCTTCAGCTTCTACACTCAGCATTTAGTATGTTTATACTTTATATCAGTTTTTTTTACTAGATTCAGTGCATGCAACAACAAAATACTGCAGTGTTGGTGAAAAAGTCTTTCACTGGACATTTACTTTTTAAATTAGTATCCAATTAGAATTAATTATCTCCTTAGTCTGGCTGCACAAGTAGCTTCTACAAGTGCAACCATGCTTATAAATGATTCCAAGAAAACGACATGCAATCTAAGAGCTGCTTGTTAACTACCATGCTGAAGTAGACTGTGGGCATACTTTTCAGAAAGGAGACGGCTTGGACCATCCTAAGCATTTCTTCACCAATTTATGAAATGAAGCCTTAGGGAATGGAAGAGACTCCTATATCATGAAACATATGCTTTCTAAAATTCGGCAGACACATTCATAAAAAAAGAAACTACCATACCCTTATCATACATACATCAGCAAGAGGGGGAGTGCAAAATAAGAATAATTTTAAAAGTCCCACATAATGTATAATGATACCTTCATAATTACTGTGCTATAAATAGTTTTGAAATACATTCTATTGAGATATTGAGCATAACAATATCTGAATGCTAAAAAAAACTATTTCCACCATGTGCAGAACAAGATAAATTCAAAACCAATATTTAATCCAATAAATTTATTTTTTCAATAGGCAATTATTTCTATGAAAATTGTTCTAATGACGACAATATGTTTCGTGCTTACTTTCATCTACTTGATTTTCTTGTGCAATTTTTCCTCCTTGCTCCTCTTCTTCTTGCTCTTTTTGCGGCACTTCTTCTTGATGGCTTGAAGCACTGACAGAAAGTGTATGGCAGCAATGGTTGAACCCACTGTCCCGTGGCAGAGTGTAACTGCGGGGCTTTCCCCCATTCCCATTTAACACTTGTATTCGTTCACCCTCTAAAGGAAACGGGCCATAGTGATCCTGCAGATGGCATTTCTGAGTAGGAAGAGTTGATTGCCGCCTGTGTTCTGGAGAGAGAACAGCAGAGTCAGAAAACACTGAATCCTCAAGTGGCAGAGTCTGAAGGTAGTGTAACCCTGAGCTTGTCAGTGGTGTTTCTATCAAATCCTGCCAAGACCGTCGCTGACTTGCTGTTTTGCGGATGGGAGATTCAGTAGTACTCCCTACTGGCTCCTGACGGAACTCTTCATGTGAAGACTGGGACTGGGAAGTTTCAGTAGATGATAGTCGGCTGTGCTTTGGTTCCACAAAAGGACTTGCACAACTCATCTGCAACAGGAATAAACATTCTGGCTTGGAGACAATGATAAAATAAGCATACAATATACATTTAGGTATCTGATTATACACTACATATAGCTCTCTTAGTTACACATTCTTCTTTTTTTTTAAAGCATGCATATTAGGGCTGTGCATTCAAAAATGAACTGCTTTCAAAAAGATGATTCAGAAAATGTGCTTCAAACTAATCTGTTAATTGTAGATGGCAGGAGAATTTAAAGCAAAAATATCCTGGCTATTCCTTGAGAAGATATTATGTCACATAAATAAAATACACATTGGAAGGGACTAGAAGTCAAGTAATAAGTATTTTAAATTGCTTTTCACCCTTTGTATATCTGGATCTCCATTATTCATTATTTTGTATATTTCTATTTGATTCTATCTATTTTCCAAATAATACTTTTCAAATTTTAAGGAACAAGATAATGCATTAATTGCATGTAATCCAACTGCTCAATTAAGAGGATTATACGTAGTCCTCGCTTAATGACCACAATAGGGACCAGAAAATTGGTCATTAAGCAGGGTGGTTGTTAAGCGAATCACCACATGACCAGACCTGATTTTACAACCATTTTTACGATGGTTGTAAAGCGAATCACCATGGTTGTTACGTGAATCACATGGTTAAGCAAATCCAGCTTCCCCAATGGACTTTTTTGCTGAAATTCGCTTAACGACCACACAATTTGCTTAACAACCACAGTGATTCACTTTATGACTGTTGTAAAAAAGGTTTCAAATCACGATCACATGATTGTGGGGGGGTGTGACAGTTTGCGATGGTTCTAAGTGCGAGTACAGGTCATAAAGCACTTTTTATGAGGCCATTGTAACGCTGAACTATTATTAAATGAACTGTCATTAAGTGAGAACTACCTGTATTTAAAAAAAACACAAGTTATCGTTTAACTGATATGTTAATGTAGATGGCATGTTAATGACAAACAGTAATAAATCAGAAGGATAGCCTATAACCTTATATGACTGCAGATTTGAAATCTCCATCAGAGATCATTTCATCGTTAGTTACTACAGGTCCACAGCCAGATCCCAAGAAAAGAACTTACAGTATTCATTAGTATCTTCGGAATTCTCTTGCATGAATGCAACTCTGTAGTAGTTGAAAACCCATTCTCATCTAATTTCTTTGCATTTTCTAAGATTTTTAGTGATTTACCTTTTAATCTCTGTTATTTATGTGAGGATTGCTGAAGATTACTTCAGTTTGGCTACTCAGAACAACATCACTAAAAATCTCAGTCACTCCTGTGGCAGTAATATGAATGAAATTAAAAACAAAACCCAACTTACAAAATAGAAACATTGAAGGCAAGAATTGAGCAGATGTGGGACATCTCTGTTTAATTACTCTGCTTAATTATCCAGCAAATTATATACCACTTTTGAATCAGGGCCAGATGAACATTTCTGTAATTATTAATAGTAATTACTTCTAAAGAATCATCACTTCTTTAGAACCACTAAGTTAGTACTAACGTCTAAATTTAGTAACCTTCTTTAACTTTTAAAAAATAATAACTTTTAAAAATAATGTGTATTTATTGCAGTGCCAGGGTTTTTTTTTGGGGGGGGGAAGGGTTCTTTAACAGCATTTCCTGGAAGGGCCATGTGATCACATATAATTGCCCCAGAAAGTATGTGTAAGTCTCTTATCTTCAAAGACTTGGGTTCTGCTGTAAGTGACAGGCTTTTAAAGTTGTTGTTTAAAATAGAGAATACAACATTTGGCTACCTTGTAAATTTGAGAATATCTATCTTCCAAGGATATTTTTTTTCAAGGAAAAGGATAAAGAATGAATGTATTTTCATCTGAAGGATTACACTTTCCTGGAAAATATTATATACTGGCTAACAAAGAAATCTTGTTTGTATTTTAGTTAAGTTTGGCAATATGCAATTAAAACTAGTTCTTTTTGGGATATTCTAAGACAGGGGTTCTCAAACTACGGCCCGCAGGCCGGATATGGCCCGCCAGGGTCATTTATCCAGCCTGACCGCCTGATTGGCTGCCGCTGCTGTCTCTCAGAAGCGGAAGTGTCGGGGCTGTATCGGGAGCTGCAGGCGAGGCACGAGGAGAGAGATCGCAGAGCTGGACTCTTCTACATTACAGGTATACCGGGCTGTCCGGCGGCTCTCCTCGTACTCTGCAGGAGGGATCCTCCGTGCAGGGTGATCAGTGTCGTTCTCCAAGCTGCTTGTGTCATTCTTTCTCCCAATTGCCTACCCCGTTCTTGCAATCCCTCGGAAACCATCTGGTCTTCCCCAGATCTCATGAGTACAGGCGCCCTATTTGGAGAACGGCAGGAGCCCCGTTCTCATGGTGCTTCACGTTTGCATTTTATATTCCTTCCTGTTTTACCCACACAATGGATTTCATTGAGAATGTCATTAAAATATTCCCAATAACCTGCTGCCATTTTAGTCAACAGAAGGCACTATCAGTGCCTGAAACTTATTTCCAAGATTAAATTCCAGTTTTACAGGGACAGTGCTGATTTTGGGGAAGGCATCCTCGAACTAATGGGAGGGCTCAAAGTAGAGCAGGCAGAACAGTATGGGAACAGTTTGGGAACAAGTAGCCAAAGAAATGATGTCTTTCCATTACCCATCAAGTCTCGGGGTACCTTATGGTGGAAGGGAACATGGGAATGAAGCTATTCCATTATCCATTTTACTGGCTGATTGATTAGTACTAGTCTGTAGAAATCCAGAATAAGAAGCAAAGTTAGTGTTTCCTGTATCTCTTTGCTGACAACTAATGGATTTTGCAGATCAGGTCTGATAGCCTTATGATGGAGAGAGTGGTCAATTGATTGTTAGTCATTTATTAAATTAATTTGGCCTGGAAATAATTTTTCATAGAGTGTAAAAGCACAACAGGGAACAGGAATGTTTGGAACTACTTAAAGTTGCTTCATTCCGGAGAAGCTCTTCTAAACATCTTTGTGTCCTTTTTCTTTCTGGTAATTTTTGCCTGTGACTTTGGGGAAATTGACTTGTAGATTTGTATACATGTATGCATTTTTTAATATTCGTATATCCAAGTTTTTATTTTTGGAAATCAGGTCAGCCTACTTCTTTGCAAATTATCAGGACTGCAGAAAGCATTGTACTCAGTTTGTTTCACTTTTTCTTCTCTTCTGTTCCTTGCATTTATATCCAAACTCCTCTTCGTTGCCCAGGCTTGTTCCATCATCTCAAATTCTTTGTACAGGTAGTCATTGCTTAACAACCATTCATTTAGTAGTTATGCTCAGTCCCCAAAGTTATAGCTGTTGCAGCACCCCTGCAGTCACATGATCAAAATTCGGGCACTTGGCAACCCGTCCACACTTACAACCACAGGGGCACTTCAACTCATACTTCCTCATACTCCACGGGAGGGATCCTCTGTGCAGGGTGATCGGTGGGGTCCAGGGCACCCTATTACTTTCTCCATTTGGGCTGTGTGGTTGCCCCTCAAGTAGGAGAATGGCCACTGGCACTGACCAATAATGCAGGGGGGAGGTGGCGGGGGGATGGGATGGGGGGGAGGATAACTTTTACTGACACTGACCATCAGTGCAGGGTGGGGTTTATGTTGGTTAAAATTGTTCTTTATTTTAATTATTGTATTGTTTTTTTTCCTGGTTTTTTTTTTTGTACTACAAATAAAATATGTGCAGTGTGCATAAGAATTCATTCATGTTTTTTTCAAACTATTATTGTGAGCCACCCAGAGTCACCCATTGGGGGAGATAGGCAGCATACAAGCTTATAAATAAATAAATAAATAAATAAATAAATAAATAAATAAATAGATAGTCCGGCCCCCCAACATTCTGAGGGACTGTGAACTGGCCCCGTTTAAAAAGTTTGAGGACCTCTGTTCTAAGACTTTAACAAATGCTGCTCTACTATTTAAATGGGAACCTGAAGCTATATCAGGTTTAGCTGACAGTTTACACCTGCTGTTCTTGTTTCTGCATTGATTTAGGCTGTTTACCTATATTTTGCTGGAAAAAATGTACACACAGGATTCCCTAGTATCAAGCATCCTCAAAAGTTATTTTGGATATCATTCACCATCAGTGCTCATATGCAAAATCTGTAAAATATATGATGCTTCCAGTTTTAAAGCATTTCTAAACAAGATTTATGCAGACAACCATAAACAATGACAATTATTATACATAATCACTTACTGAAGGAGGTCGTGGATATGTGTCATATGGTGGAGGTGGACTGTCTTGCTTAGGTGTTGAAGGTGTGTCTACTTCTTCCTTATCACTTTCACTCCAATAATCTAAACAAAGTAGAAAGCCAGAAACTTGATTTACTGTGGAACAAATGTTGACAACTGTTTAAATAGCATCTAGCTATAAAAAAGTCTAAAGAGAGTAATTAATAATGAATACAGATTTGTAATATAAATCTAGCATGACTTTTCCATTAGAAAGCCTAATAGGATCCACTTAAGAAATCATATACATAAATTCAGTGATTCTACTGAAACTTAAGATTGCAGATATGTCTCTATCCTAGACCCTTAGGTATTATTGGTTCCTGCTTAAAATAAGGAGGAATACATCAGACCTAACAATGGAAGCTGTAGAGAACAGTGATGTGTTTCCAAAACTTCACCAAATTTTTAAAATACAAAGAGGAATAAATAAAAAGTAACTCATTATCTAGAGAGGTTCACAATAAATGCCACAATTAATATCAGGCTTCACATTAGGTAAAGGGACAGTTGTAAATCTTTCCAGACATTTAATCCAGAAATTGGCTTACTGTCCAAAATGGTTTTGAACACTATTTGATTAGATTCATGTCTTTATTAAAGACAAGAATGAAGCCATATAAAAATATTTGTCCACTTTAGTACACAGACATTGAAGTCCTTATCATTTGTCCGTGCTCCAGGATTTCAATTCCAAACCTTTTTTCTCCTGCCTTTCCAGTTTAACAGCTACTGGGCCATTCTTCTAATGCCCTTGGAAGGCATCTGGCCAAAATGCTTTTTTCTAGATGCTTGTTTTTGCCTTGCCAGCCTCATTTCCTATACTTCCATATTTTCTCCTTGCCTTCCACTTCAAGTGCTTCTCCCCGACTCTTGCTGGTTATGGGTGGCCAGAGGGCAATGTACTCTTCCTTCCTTTTCTTCTTCAGAAGAAATGAGTCAGATCTTCTCCCATTCAACCTCCTCTATTCCTCCCTCCTCCTAACATCAACAGCAGGAAGAGTGAGTATAAATATATTTTACCTCTTAATTAGGAACTCTCCCATTCTAAAACTGTCATTTGGGGTGGGTAGGAGCAATCTGTCTCCCTTGTTGGTTGTACAGATACCTCCTCCATAAACAAGTCTTCTTTCCACTCAGTATTCAAATAGCTGGCATGTAGTGAAGCTTTTTTGTGTGGCCAGGCAGTTGTGTTGGGCTTGTGGAAATGCCAAAGATGTGGGTGAGCACTGTATGATAAATTAGTGATAAGTTGACCCTTCCAATGAAACAAACATAACAGGCTGCTCCTCCTGCACTGAATGTCCAAAATGCTTCCACCTGAAATTCTTCCTCCTTGCCCAATGAGGTGGGATTTGCAAGTGTGCTCAAGCAGGAAGAGAGGCATTTAAGGCCAAAAGGGAATTATAGAAAATTGGATTTTTTATTCATTGTGATTGGAAGCTGCAGGCAAAAGACTACAGGATTGATCTCTGCAGTAGTGTCAATGATTAAGTCCAGCTTATTAGTCACTCATGTGAAGGAGAAAAATCTGGTCGAAAGTCAGAAGTGATATTTAACAGTGAAAGGTGGAAACTACATGAGGATGGTCAGCACCTCAAAGAGTAGATGGCAGCCATGGCCAGGGGAGAAGGGGTTGCACAGTTTGTTCTTGTGCACCAGTTCAGCCCATTCCTGGACTGGAGGCCTTGTTCAAGGAGTCTGATGCCTTAATGACCTCCCATTTGGACTATTGTAATTGGGCTGCCCTTGAAGAGTACTTGGAAGCTCCAGCTGGTCCAAATATATTTAGTCATTGTGATGGGTGATTTATTCTTGACTACTATGTATTTTAATTTTTGTATTATTTTATTGTTTTATTTTAAAAATTTGGTTCACCGGCCAGAATCAGTTGGTGAGATGGGCGGCCATACAAGTTAAGTAAATGAATGGATAAGTAAATAAACAAACAAACAAACAAACAAAATGCAGCAGCATGGGCAGTTTTTGGCATTCCTCATTACACCCATGTAACACAGCTGTTCCACGAGCTACCAAGTAAGTTTCTGAGTACAGTTCAAGGTGCTGATCATCACCTATAAAGCCCTCCTTGGCATAGTGCCAGGTTACTTGCAGGACCACCTTTTTCCTTTTTGCTCGCCCCACCAGATCTAGTAAAGAGGGCTTACTCTGCGTCCCTTCTATCAAATCATGCCATATTGTTTGACCCCAGAGTCATCCCTTCTCAATGGCAGCACCTGCCCTGCGGAACATATCATCTCTCCATAGAGTCGGATGGTCCCAATCCTGTTAACTTTTCACAAGGCATTGAAGAGCTGACTGTTTCCCCAGACTTTTGCGTTGGGTATTACTGATGTCAGGTTTTGTTTTTTGTTTTTCCTTTGTGAGTGGGATTATTGTTCACCCTTAGATGCCAGATAGTTATGTGTGGCAGTTTTTCTATTTTTTAATTTTTGTAAGCCACCCAGAATCATTTGTATGAGATGGGCAGCTATATAAATAAATAAATAAATAAATAAATAAATAAATAAATAAATAAATAAATAAATAAATAAAGTTTTGAAAGAAGCGCTAAATGAAGATCCCCTGTAGATATTTGTGCGTGTGTATTTCAATATAACTGTACATCTACTTATAAGACAGACATATAAATAGACATAATGCATTCTTAGAAACATTTACTGTATATTCATAACATGAATATTCTGCAGGTATTTTAATACTTATTTTCATACTCTGTTATAAAAAGGTTATTAAAATGGTACCTATATATTTTTAATTTCTTTACTACCTGGCAAGACAGAAATATTTCAGTAAAATTCTTGTCAACACTGATTATTTAATATAGGCTGTTTATTAAACCCACTATGAGGACTTTCTAATTTAACCATTAAGAAGTCACATATTGAACTGATTAAAAAAAAGACAACAGCAATCTTGCACGGTGCTATATTCTAAACAGAACTCTGTTGCTCTATGTACTTTTGCCTGATAGAAGAATTAAAGGCTAAATCCCATTTGTGAATTAAACTTCTGCTTGTACAAAGGGAGCTTCCATTCCTCTCATAGCTCATGTATTTACCCTTGGGCTGCCATGGAAAGTTGCCCAACCTCCAAATTTGGGAATATACAAGATAGTAAGCAGAAAATTATTTCACAAGTAGTGCCATAATACTAATGGAAAGGTATAAAATGCATAAAGTCTTTAATTAGTTGCAAAAGTTTAAATAAATAAATAAATAAATAAAATCAATTTGCTTCAGAATGTTTGATTCATTAGCCTAAACCAAGCATGCACTGAAAATGTATTTGATTTGTAATAAATTACTGCATAATGCTAACAGCTTCTGAATCTGAAGGAATATTCTTACTTAAGAAATAGTGCATTTTTCTGCAATGCACAGAAAAAACGAATAGTTCACTTTCACTAGGAGGTAAACTGAAGTAGCTAAAGTAATTAACTTTTTACCTTGTTCTTGTTTGATCCTTTCCCTTTCTGCATACCCAGCAGCAAGCATATTAATTCTGTTCAACCACCTGAAATAACATTTTCAATGAATTACTGACATGGCTGACACATTATAGGTCATTTATTAAAATTATGAAACATCTGGATAAGATGAAGACAGCAAAGCTCCTTGGCAGGTTTATCATTAGGTCTTCAGTAAGTTAAACTTAAAAAATGTAATGTTCTGAGATACTGAAAGCTCCCATAAATTTATTTCTCATAGATGCCAAACTATTTATATTATTCATCAAACCAACAGGAAGTTTGAATATAAAGTGGGTTTGTATGTTCCTTTTAATTTTAAAGTTCATGAATCAGGCATTAAAACAAACAGATACAATTGCGGGCATTAAACAGGGAAAGGTAAGGAATTCCCTTCTTTGTTAAAGGCTCTAACTTCACTACAAAGCATGAATTAAAGCAATACTGATATTGAGAGAGATAACATGCCTATTTCTCTTAACCTGTAAATGTTTTGGTATTATCATTATCCAAAAGCTACAGTTAAATCAGATTCTGAACACCCAATACTTCTGCCAACATGACAGTCACATCTAGTAAAATTGGACCTCATTTTATATAGATTTGTCAAGATTATCAAATTATTACTACTACTACTACTACTACTAATTATTATTATTATTATTTTATCCTACCTTTATATAGAGTGAGAGTGAGAAAGACTGAGTGAGAGAGAGAGAGTCAATTCAAGGAAGTGAACATATGTAATACTCCTGCTTTCTATGTTCCCCACAACAACCACCCTGTGAGGTGGGCTGGGCTGAGTGAGAGTGACTGCCCCAAAATTACCCAGCCGGCTTTCATGCCTAAGGGAGGCCTAGAACTCACATTCTCCGGTTTCTAAGCCAGCTCCTTACATTCTACATGTAAAACATGTGGTAGAAAATTAGAGTGACAATATCACCAACATTTTTGCAGCGCTCTGTGTCCTTCTAAACAGTAAATATGTTTGCCTCTGTTGTAGACACTTTACACAGAACTACTGTAATATTTTCAGAAATGAAATGTGAGTCTTACTCTTATTCTGCAATGAAAGGAGAAAGCTGAGCCTCCTGGTTAAACTGAATACTTATAATCATGAATGGAAACCTACAGAAGATTTATACCTTCTGCAGGTAAATAATTGATAATGCAACAAAATTTTGTGTTTTTTTCTGCTAAAGTATGCAACAATGCATCCATAGATGCTTACCTTGACATCTGTCAATTTCTATTCCCCCCTTTATTATTTTTTAAAGAATATTTTAAACAAACTAAAAAAGTAAAATAGTAAGCTTGCATGCTGCAAAACAAAACTGGCAGACTCCATCATAATCTTTTCTAGACTATATCTGGTCCCTAGGTAAGCCCAGAGACATTAGCTGACCTGTCTAGAAAAAAACAGAAGACAGGCTAAGATGATAAGGAGTCTTCTGGGGGGCTCAAGCAACTAGTGAGAAGAAAATTGATCAGTGTGCTTCCTAGTAAATGTTTTATGACAAATATAGCATCCACCCATTTGTGAAGCATTGCATGAAAGCCATTGTATAAGAGCGCATTGTAGATAACCTCACAGATGCCCTTAGAGAAACTATGCAGTAACAATTACAAAAATAAAGGCATTCTTTAAGCCCAGGAAACAAAGAAAATGTGAGAAAGAAGCTCAGACTGGTTCCACCCTAATTCACTGAGGTATAAGAAAGAAATGGGTGGGGCAATAGGCAGGTGGGGCATGTCTTTCTGAAGGCAGTCAGGCTTTTCCATAATCCAATAAGAGATGTCTAGCATAATGTGATACACATTATTTTTATTACTCTTTCACAAGAAATTAGTGGTACTGAGAACCACTAAGGACAATATTATCTAGTAACAGTAATTTGTAATAATATTTTTAATTATACTGAGTAAAAAAAAACTACATACATTTCATCATAAAAGCTAATTTCATTTAACAAATGTCTTCATTTTGAAAGACTTAATGTGGCTAAGACAAGGAAAATACACCTGTTGGAAGACAGAATATTCTGACTGCATTGGAATATACTGTACTACCCTACTCATTTTTGCAGTACATAGTACAATTTGGGTATGTACACATTGTTCTTGTTTAATGTCAGGGACTGTGCTACAAGCAATGCAACATTATCAGTACAGAAGAAAACAGGGTAGTCACTGTACAGGCTGTACAATCAAGTTTCAAAACAACAGTGTATGTGCCAACCATGCTGGTCTATGTTATTAGATTTGTTCTGAAATAATCAAGAATGGTTCCCTGCAAACAATCCTACCAGAAATTCTACTACCAGAAATAACATAATTATATCATATTGTGAGTATTCAATATAATGTATCTCAGCATTTATGTGGTCAAACATTTAAAAAATATGCATAAATAATGAAAACATAAGCATACTGAAAGATGAAGCATAGATAATAATTAGCACTGATTTAACCTTAGTCCTTTTTACTAAGGTTATGTCAACTACAAAAACATTAGAAATTGGTCTATAAAATCTCTGGACTCAGCCCTTTAAGATTTCCTCCAGCTGGAAAACCATAGTACAGTGATCATAATTATTCTGACACAGTAATACCAAATTATTCCACCAATTCACAATTTTTGGAATGGTATTTTAATTTGTGAATTTTTAATGAAAATAATGTTTGTTTTTCTCTGTATAACAGATTATTCTGTCTAGGAAATAAATAGAGACTTTCAAAACATTATTCTTTCCTCAAGTGGAAAGAGAACAAATAACAAATTAATGAACACAGGAACTTGCCTTAAGTGTCTGTGTTGGTGGTGGTGGGGTAGGTGGGCAACTGAGTGACAAGGGATAAAATGTGTGTCATGAGGTCAAAGCACAAACCCTACAACTTACGTATTTGTATCAGATGTTGGGATGTAATGTGGGAGTTTAAGTTGTAACATCACTATGCGCATATCATTTTTCTATCATCAGGACTAGCTATGGATGCCTACTGAATTTTGCTACTTGTGAATATATCAAGATTGTTGTCACCCACTATACCCAGCAGCTTTCTGTCCTTGTAGAGAGCTTAATAATCAAAAGTGATCTTTAATGGACCTGTTTGTGTGTGCTACATATGTGTACATACATATGTGTATGGACACACATACACACAGACACACACACACAGCATTTTTGAAATGAAAAATAATTATCTTACATATTTTCCTATTTTTCATAGCTGATCTTAATATGTGCTACCTATATATTCTCCTGAGTTATACATGCAATAAAATAAATCTATTTATTATTCTTTTTAAAATGAATTACCTGTTCAAGTCATCTTGATGTTCAGCAGCAAAGTAAAAGCTTTTGATTTTAGGATGGCAGGCCTTGAATGCACTACACAGAAAAAATACCAAAAAATCATTAAAAAGTATTAAACATGATACTGCATTCTTTTCAGTATTCATGCTCTGATTTTTTTTTGTAAAAAAAATCTTTCATAAATTAATATCAAGAATATTTTTATGCCTATTTGTGTTTTTAGCTGAAATATACATGTGTAAGAATCACACAATGCTCTTAAAGTATAATTTGATACAAGTCTACTCAAGAGTACAGTGAATTCAGTAGGGCTGATGCTGCAATTCTACAGAGGCATCTCTAGGTGTAAGAGTAATTTGTGCTTACTTCTTAATAGTTGAGGAAGAGAAAAGAAGTTTTACTTTTTGACAACCTATTAGAATCATGAAATTATTCACAGTAATGGCAAATTCCACAGATCTGTTTCCTTTCAATAAAGTATAAAAATAACTTCTTCAAAATTATATCAGGATTTTTCACACTGTGTCCCATGGAAACTAGATTTTCATGAGAACTTGACAGGGTTCCATCTATATACTATTAAAACTCTCATGTCTGTAACCTTCAACTGAGTGAAATGGTGTGTCATAGGGCAGCAATTTTTGAACCAAGGTACCTCAAATAGGCTAACTTACAGAATGTGTCCAAAATCCAGGTCCCATTACTCCCGTGGGATTGAAATTTGGGAAATTTGTGGCTGCTTCAGCACTTCTGTGCTGCTGCACCGTCGTGGTCAGCCCAGGTCACGTGATCATCATGGGCGTATCCCCGATCTCTTTCCTGCCTCCCTCTGGTGGCAAGGCCCAATGGGCGAGTGGCAATTGGCTGATTTGGAAACAAGGCAGAAATCTGAAATCTCTTAATGGCGGTGGGTGTTGAGGGAAGGATGAGGGAGCAACTTGGATGCCTGCTGGCAAGATAGGCCTGGCTAGGGTTGCCAGTCATTGACAGGTGAGCCCTCTTTCTCCCTTGAGGGAGGGGGCCCTTGGGGACACACCAGAATGAGCAGCAGGGGTACAGTTTTCCTGGTGGTCCACGGCTCCCTTTGTTCCACCTCCCCCCAGCAAAGTGACAGGCAGTTCTGTGGGTCAGAAAAGGAGGAGGAGAAGGCTTCACCAGGGCTCTCCTGAGGGTTGTGAGGGGAGGGCAAACAAAAAGGAAGGAATTTTGCCCTCCTTCAAGGCAAAGGAAGGGATTTTGCCCTTGGTCATTCTGTTTCTTTGTTTAGGTAAGGAAATATCTCTGAATCGATGACCCAGCAGAATGGTCAGCCAAGGAGGAGGACGAAGAGGCTTCACCAGGGCTCTCCTGAGGGTCATGAGGCGAGGGTAAACTGCCCCAGCCTATATTATATGTGGAAAGGAAGGGAGGGAGGGAGGGAGGGAGGGACGAGGGAGAGAGGGAGATTTCTAAAGCTCCCTGCCAGCTTCCCACAAGTAAAGTCAATGGGAAAGCTGGCAACAAGTCATAAGTCACTCAAACACTCACTGCTTTTTTGCCCCTGGTCATTCTGTTTCTCTGTTTAGATAAGGAAATATCTCTGAAACGATGACCCAATGGGTTACAGGTTGTCTAGTGAGAGACTAAGGGAAAAAGATTCACTGCAACCAATTTTCTATCACTTGAGCTTTGCTTCTTGATCAGGGGTTCCCAGGACTATTTTTAACAGCTTTCATAGCCAGAAAATGTTTGAAAAATTAGTCCTGAGTTAAAGCATCAACCCTAGGTCTAAGGTATTACAAGGAAATAAGCTTCTGTTAATATAAACAAATCATTTGTGAAATATCTTGGTAACATAAAGGTTAGCTAGAGACCCATATGAAAATTTATTTATACCATTTATCCTTCATCTTCTTCAAGCACAATAAGTAGCAACAATGATAAACCTTTATAGATTTATCTAGTATTATATAATAAAACAAGAACAATAATAATTAAAAAAATGGAATTCCACAAAATAAAAACTAGAGAAAGACATCCTTTTTGTTCTACTGTTTAACTGTTAACTTATAGTACTTACTACTTCTTGCGACATTCATTAGCTCTGTCAATTTTAAATTCTGGTAGACTGATGAATCCCTCTGCTTTTTCATCCTATGAAAATGAATACATTAAAAAACAAGAGCAGCCAAACAATAAACAAGCATATGCAAGTATACTTATAGCCTATTTGCTCCCAGAGCATTTAATCAAGACTTCAACTACAATCACTTTAAAAATCTTGCTAAAAAGTGGATCATTAAGGTTTATTATCAAGAAAAATGTGTAAGCTTGGTTCACAAGTAAGAATAAGCAGTAGGAAATAACATTTTTGTTTTTGGCTTAGTAAAGTGTGAGAATTCAGATGATACAATGATTAATAATGGCATAATGTGTAAAATAGGTCACAATGGCTTATAAAACCTTGGCTAACTCAATTTTTGTGCAATTCATGTAACTTAGACCCTACAAACATAGGGAACCACTCTTAAAAAACAATTCTGTGGGCAGAATATTATGACAAATATTGTTAGAAGTATAATACAGATCTAGGCCTAAAGCTATTAAAAGCCTGTTGTCAAAATATTGCCTGGTTATTTCAAAACAATAACTGAGTTCAGGAAACTAATCCATTGCAATTGTCTGGATTTGCACAATATCTTTAACAATTATACATGGCTTACTAACTGAATAGATGGATTCTGGAACATATGATGTAAAACCCAGAAAACCTACACCATAGCTTAGCGTGATGTATGAAGAAAACATTTGAAATTCACATCAAATTCTGCTATTGCTACGTCTTAGAATTAATTGACTTGTGACAATATTGTATTTAGAACAGAAATTACAGGCTTCTCTTTCGGAGGTCCAGTTCCTAGAACTCGCAATTCAATACTTCATTGCCCTTGCCCATTCATAACATTTCTGCCAAGACTGCACAGCTCCTCTGAATTGCAAGAAGCTATGTGCATATTTATTCTGAATCTCCTTTTTATCAACTGTATATTCATAACATATTGAACCTTATAGGTCATTCCCAACTTTCTCTATTAGTTGCTCTGTCTTTTGACAAATCATTTTTTTCTTCCTTTCCTTTTTTTTCCTTTCTCCTTTTCTACTTAAATTCAAGTATATATTTTTAGACTCCAATTTTTGCTTCATTATTTTCACAGTCTCCTATGCACTTTTTCCTAAGCTTAATTCTAATCAAACTAACAGTATTGAGTTTTCCAAGAAGGTGAACTAAAGAAATAGTCAAGTTCTTTGAAAAACTACTTATTCCCAAAATTACATTTGTCCCCATACTGAGATAACATTTAGGATACTGAACTCTGTATATGACTAGCAGAAGCAGGTTCCTGTACTTATGGAACAACTTCATTCAATGTTATGTAATTGGCCTTACCATCCTGGCAGCCAGTTTGTGCAAGCCTGTCCACTGGCAGTCATTTTTAAGACCACCTGCGACCTGCTGTTAAAATCCCAGATGTGTTCAGCTACAAAAGTTTGTCCCAATGTATAGGATTCATGTTTACCTTATATGCAATTGGGATATATGTATGTGTACAGAACATTCAGAGAATTTTGAAAATGCATGTCTTTGAAAGAATGACTACAGCATTTTCCAGTTCCCTCCTGGAATATATGCATGCTGCTTTCCTTTAAAGCAAAGACAAAGGTTTAACTTGCTTTAATTCAATATGATTAAGTATTAATTTTAATACATGCATGGGACAAAATATACACACAATCTGTGCTTCATTTACTTTTTTATGCTATAAGAGTTTTCACTGCTGAAGAAATCAGTACTGATTTTTGGAGTACTTCTTAGCTCTAAAAACAATAAAAATAAATGGAATTCTAGATAAGTATACACTGTTTACGCTATTTGTTAGTCTTGGTGAAAGAGGAATAGTCATGTCTATTTCCTACCTCCTCATTGATATACCAATACAGGGAAGTTTCCTTCAGAACAAACCAGTATTTTTTCCATTTTTGTGAAAAGTAACTTTTAGCATCTTTCTTTTTCCATAGCCAGCCTTCACAGTCTCCACGACCTAGATCTTTACAAGAAATCCGTCGCTTACTCTTACTTGGTGCTAGACCTGAAAAAAATAACTGATTCAAAATGTATATAAACCATATTTAAAATAGAAGATGTGAATTAACATGTACACATACAAAATCATTCCCTTTACAAAGTATAAAACCTACATACAGTACATGCTAATGGGTCTGAGCTACCAAGCAGTGGATGATATGATGCATGGTCAAATGGAAACTTCATCTAGTGTCTATCCGCTATGATAAAAGCAAAGAATACTAGTCATGAAGGCTATGATAGTCATACTAGTCATTTCTGCTAAGATCATGCCACAGATGTTTGACTATTTAGGGCATAGAAAGTTGAATATTTGAGTTTAATTCAATCTCTTATATTCTGAACTGCATAAAGCTTCCAGTCTAACATGAATCTTTTTTTCTACCATGCATTTCTGTTAAGATGAAGTTCTGAAACTCCCCTACTAATAAACAGCAATGTTTGAGGCATAACATATTTCTCTAATGGCAAGAATATTTAAGGACTCTGGGGGAGATGGGAGGCATATTAAATAAACAAACAAACGAACAAACAAATGGACTTGGCTCATTATAATTATGTAAAGATCATGTATCTTTTAAATCACATGTGCTTTAAAAACTTATAGACCAAGAATAAAACTAAGGAAAAGGCTGTTTTTATAGGAATAGACTGAAAATTACTTCCTGTATAATTTTTTTACCTTAAAAATGTGTTTGTACAGCTTACGATATTATTTTATTTGCCATCAGATGTACAAAAACTATTTCATATAATATTTACCTTTGTTCTTCTTTTTAGACTTATGCTGAAGAGAGGACTGTTGAAATGTCTAAAGGGAAAACATACATGTGGTTTGGTTAATATATGCCAATCTAATCATAGTCATGTAATGAAATTATCAAACCTTTAGAATGGAGGAAATATTTCTACAGAAGCCACACTTACTAACAAATGGGAGAAAAACAGACACATAGTTGGGGATTGTATTAATAGACCATTCTAGGTTGCCCTTGGAGCTCATCTGGTTTGGTATGTTTCTCCCTCTTCATCATGTGAGGATTTTTAAAATGTTTTATATCGTATTGCTCTATGCTGGTCTTTGGCTGTTGTAAAGTTTGCATTTCAAGTTTCATAACCCAATATTAAAACTACCCTTAACGCTGGTCCCTTTCAACCCACCAAACAGCTCAGCAGCAGCTTTTGGAGAAGTGGTTGTGCTGGAGAAACTTCCACGTCAAGAAGCATAGCGAGATCCCTGCGTTCTCAGAGCAATTTGGCAGTGGGACACAGAGAGCTTCAATAGGGCTCTGGAATTAATGTCTCTCCCTTTATTTTAATGATTCTGCTTATGTGCTGGATTCTCACTGCCAAATATTCTACCTATTTGCCTCCAAAAGAGCCAAATACTTTAAGGCAAGAAAATGTAGAAGCACTCATCCTGTTTTCTCTCTTTGAACTATTCCCACTAATTCTATAAAAGCACCATGTTCAGAATATTATACTAAACAAGTTTATTAAACAGCACACAATTAATAGGATTACTTTCTTCTAGCTTATTATCTTAAAGCAGCAATAATGACAAAGATTATATTTTTCCAAATACATTCTGTTTAAGATGTATATATGACACTATGGTTTTTCATCTTCACTCTGTCTATAGTCTTTTGAATGGAAGCTATCTGAGAGGTTTCATTCCCAATATCCCAGAAACCTACAGAATGAATATTTAGAGAATACAATTCACATGACTGATATTGTGATAAAGCTAGATACTTTGCACCATTTTCAATTTCAATTTATTTCCATAGCAACTTGTGCCTTTTAGAAACAGCCATAACAAGCAAAAGAAAATACAAATTACCACAGGTACATTTTTAAAAATTTAAACATGAGGAAGAGGAGGTATATAATAATGTTATTTAGATAATAAATTGTTGCAGTGGAATACAAACTTTAAGAACCTAAACACCTTTGTAAATCTGTTCTGCTGAGTTCTGGGTTTTATTTAGCATGATAAATAACCACACTGAATATTAAACAACATTAATATTTAATTAACAATGATTTAATGAATATTAATCAACAAGTTAATGAGCCCTTTCTGAACCACTTGTAGAAAAGTATATATTTATTTCCCATGTGCTCAGTGCATTCATATACAAACGTACAGATGCTACAATTTCCAAGTTTCATTAATACTTTTTGTTATTTCTAGATAAAGTTTAAGTTAAATTTTCTTTGTGTTTTCTCCTCTTCATTCTTTGCTTAGGAAACAGCGAGAGCAAGGATTGCTAGTTAAAAAGGAATTTTTAGTCTGTCTGACATGTACTGTGGTCAGCAGTCACTTTCCACTTTTCTTTTAAAATATACAAATAGGAAAGGAAATAAAAGGTTTATTAACTATTAGAAAATTTCTAGAATTATTATATATACGTTGTGGATAAGTGTGGTATAATTGTGGCTGAAAAGGTGACACAATTAGTATATAACACTAAATATGTATTTAATACATTTGTTTACACATATTTTGCTTTACAAGAAAATTCACTCTTTGATTCATTTCAACAGTAATACTATATTCATCATGTTTTAAGGAAGAACCCAAAGCAACCACTTCTGTCAAGTCTAATTTGAACAAATTGTGGTCTGGCCACACCAGAACAGAACATTCTGAATGGGGGGAAAAAACCTGTGAATAGAAGAAATTGTAAGATTTGTGCCTGGCATTCCAGGTATATTAGCCAAGCAGCTAATCACTACAAAACTGGAAAGGCATATCAATGAAATGTAAATAAAAAGAAAATCAACATCCTTAATCACAAATATAGAGTCTTAATATAGTTCAGTTAAATCTGTACTTATTCTTAAGTAAAACTGTATGACATCTGATCTAAACATATATTTAATATCATATTTCTCAGGAAAGCAAGATGCCATATAGTCTTACTTAGAAATAAGTACACATTTAACTAAATTTATGTGATTCCTTGGTAGTTTCATGCTATATATTAATTGGGCTGGGAATTTCCTACTGTTCATTCCTCCTCTGCACTGTAAAGGCTTGATTCAACTGCAGCAAAATGATACAACCAGATCCTATGATTCTCAGCTGTTTAACTCCCCCTCCCTCTTCTGAACAATTTCATCAGTTGGATTTAGATGTAATAAATTAAGGCATGAGAATTAATTCTGTGCTTCTGTTCCTCTAAACTTTAACCATTTGACCACGATATCTCTGTTACAGTTTGTTAAATAATAGCTTTCTAAGAAATTTGATATTTTAAAAAATCTTTGTGTTTAATTGCTGGTTCAAGCCATGACATGAAAGCAGACTTAGATCTTTTGTGGGTTATATCTTTACAATGTTTATACATAAACTGCACTTATAGGATGTATCAGTTTATATTCTCATAAAACTAGTATCTAAGCAAAATTCAATTTATTTAAAGATAGCTCATATGAATAGAAAGTATTGTTTATAAGTGGTCATTTTATTTTTATACAAAGAATATGAAGATACATAAACACAACATTTATAAACTTTTTTTAAAAAAAGTTAAGTTAAATCTTAGTGTGGAACTCAACCCTTTGTGCCTTTATAGATATATCCAAATAGTTTTCTTGGTAACAAAACCAAAGTGGTTTGTCATTACCTTCTTCAATATGTTTTTTACTTCCTAGACTAGACTGTAGTCCTAATTATTCCTTGAACATCTCCCTCACAAGTATTAACCAGCTCCAAGTATGATTAGTTTCCAAGAACAATCAGGCACCCACTGCCACTGACCAATACTTAAATTTAAAACCTGTATCTTAAAAAGTTGATATGCATGTGCAACTAACTCCATGATATTGCTTTTCTTTGTATACAAACACAACACAACCTGTATCTTTTACAGAATGCAACACTAAATGTTTTCTATTAGATGATGAAATGCACTATAAGACTATATGTATATGTTTATGTATGTGTATGTGTATCTATCTATATATATGGTTATGTTTGTGTTTTCATTCATTCATTTGCAGGTATTGGTTTCTTATTTTACATGTACAAATCAATACATTATATTATACTTCATTAAATTCACACTGTCACTCCAGTTCTAGTATTAAATAAAACATTATAATTAATTTGCTGGAATAAGAGCAGAGCATTAATATTTAATTAGGCCCAGTGGAGAATTATCTTGAACTATCAAAACTGGGATGCAGACAGAAATATAAAATTGCAAAAACCTGTTAAGCAGTAATAATGTAAGAGAATAAAAGTTGGCTATAGCATGGCAAAAAGCATGCCTTTCCTCTTTTAATGTTCATTCATTAGTATCTTATTTACAATCCAAAGTAAAAATCTTAGTAGTTCCTGAAATCAAAAAGAGATATGTGAATATAATTGCCAGATTTAAGCTGGATATATTTAACCATGTTTTCTGTGAGCCACTATATACCATTAATATGATCAATGACATTTTTCTCCATGCAAACTAATAGCTTTAATTCCATTACATGTAATTGTTAAAAAAAGAATATACATGTAATAGCTACTCCACAGTTTCCTACGTTCACAACAGAGTAGTAAGGATAGTACATTATAAATTAAACTGCCGAAGTGTCAGACTTTCCTATTTCATTTAATATTAAAATAATATCTAATAACAAATCAGAGAGCAAGTTTGGGGTAGTGGTTAAAGCATCAAGCTAGGAACCAGGAGACTGTGAGTTCTAGTCCTGCTTTAGGCACGAAGCTAGTTGGGTAACCTTGGGCCAGTCACCCTCTCTCAACCTGTCCAGGCACTTGCCAGGAGTCAACACCGATTCGAAGGAATAATAATAAGAGGAGGAGGAGGAGGAGGAGGAGGAGGAGGAGCAGCAGCAGCAGCAGCAGCAGCAGCAGCAGTAGTAATGGAAATAAAATAATCTTTATAAGATAGACCACATAATGTGCAAACAAATATGTGTAGTAATTTCAGTTATTCAACAACAGTATCAGCACAGAATGAAGCATTTTGTCATTTTACTTACATGATACAAAGTTGTTTCAGGCCCTGGTGTGCTCATGCTGTCTTGCCTTAATGATTCCATTTGTAAACTAGGTAGCAGAGAATAATGACTAGGACTGTTGCTCTTGTCTCCTTTCTTTTTAGATTTTTTCCCTGTGTCCTTTTTGCTGTTTCTTTGGAACATGTAATCTTCTTGAGCTATTTTCTCATTACTCATATATCGAAGAAGTGAATTTTCTAGACAGTAATTATAAAATTGTATTACAAAATTACTTGTTAAATACTAGCCGTTGTATTGTACTCTTGCTAAAACAAGTTGCATAATAAACACTGGACCATCTTCACACTTGTCTCTGGATAACCAATTATGTTGGGAATAAAATACAAAAAACACTGAGAGCTACCTGGAAACCTATGTCTTAATTATAGGTAGTCCTCAACTTACAACCATTTGTTTAGCAACTGTTTAAAGTTATGATGGTGCTGAAAAAAGTGACTTACAACCAGTCCTCACATTTTCAACCATCACAGTGTCCCCATGGTCATGTGATCAAAATTCAGGGCTTGGCAACGGACATGTATTTACAACGGTTGCAGTATCCTGGGGTCACGTGATTGCCATTTTCAACCTTCCCAGTTGCCTTCCGGCAAACAAAATCAATGGGGAACTGCGTGATTCATTTAAAAACCACCGCACAGAAT
Source organism: Python bivittatus (assembly GCF_059951505.1). NCBI lineage: Eukaryota > Metazoa > Chordata > Lepidosauria > Squamata > Pythonidae > Python > Python bivittatus. Next base: position 31,898,913 of record NW_028277074.1, read on the forward strand.
GGTGTAAAATCGGGCACAGCCACATGACACTCGCTTAATGACCACACCACTTAACAACTAATTTTCCAGTCCCTATTGTGGCTGTAAGTTGAGGACTACCTCTGCATAAAATCCAATCAATAATGGTGTATCTATTCATTTCACATTTTAATACAAATTATTCTAGAATACAAAAACCACCCTGAGCATCTGAATTCCCCTGAAGTACACATATCAATCTGGAATCAATATTCATTTTTAGCAACATTTTTATTTCTCCATAAGCTCACTGGGATTTAACTATCCAATCACAGCAATATTAATCTAAGATATACAATTTAAAATAGTTATAGCTATAAATATTTTTCTCTTGGGATAATTATTCCAGTGTTTTTAAAAATTCAAACACCAAGTAATGGCTCATTTCTTACACATCTCTATATCTACTAGAGGCTATAAAAAGTACCACACTGATATACTATACTATAATATATATGTTATACTATAATATACTATACTATCAAGAAAACATATCATCAGCATATTTGTGTTAAACTCCAGTCACTTTTGTACCCATAATGTCCCTCAATTGTTTTACAAGAAGGCCAAATGGTTCCAATATCAAATTAAATATAACAGCAGATAAAGAGTATCCTTAACACATTCCATGAGACATCCTGACAGGGGAAGAAGGAATTCTATTTGTAATAACCCTGGTCAAGGAATTAGAATAATACATTATAATCCACTTAATAAAACAAGACATTTGGTCAAAACTTGCCCGCAAAATTTGAATCCTACCATATCAAAGATCTATAAACATACAACCAGCACTACTGATTCTAGTTTTTCTGAATGACTACATAATATATCAAGTAATAATTTAATATTGCCAATTGCCTCCATCTTATAAAACCAGACTGGGCAGGGTGGATGATATCATTATAATAGTAATTAGGAAAATAGTAGCTGGAGAAATTAATTACAGTCTCCAGCTATAATTACAGTGGGGCAAAAAAGTATTTAGTCAGCCACCAATTGTGCAAGTTCTCCCACTTAAAAAGATGAGAGAGGCCTGTAATTTTCATCATAGGTATACCTCAACTATGAGAGACAAAATGGGGAAAAAATCCAGAAAATCACACTGTCTGATTTTTAAAGAATTTATTTGCAAATCACGGTGGAAAATAAGTATTTGGTCAATATCAAAAGTTCATCTCAATACTTTGTTATATATCCTTTGTTGGCAATGACAGAGGTCAAACGTTTTCTGTAAGTCTTCACAAGGTTTTCACACACTGTTGCTGGTATTTTGGCCCATCCTCCATGTAGATCTCCTCTAGAGCAGTGATGTTTTGGGGCTGTCGCTGGGCAACACGGACTTTCAACTCCCTCCAAAGGTTTTCCATGGGGTTGAGATCTGGAGACTGGCTAGGCCACTCCAGGACCTTGAAATGCTTCTTACGAAGCCACTCCTTCGTTGCCCGGGCGGTGTGTTTGGGATCATTGTCATGCTGAAAGACCCAGCCACGTTTCATCTTCAATGCCCTTGCTGATGGAAGGAGGTGTTCACTCAAAATCTCACGATACATGGCCCCATTCATTCTTTCCTTTACACAGATCAGTCGTCCTGGTCCCTTTGCAGAAAAACAGCCCCAAAGCATGATGTTTCCACCCCCATGCTTCACAGTAGGTATGGTGTTCTTTGGATGCAACTCAGCATTCTCTCTCCTCCAAACACGATGAGTTGAGTTTAGACCAAAACGTTCTACTTTGGTTTCATCTGACCATATGACAGTCTCCCAATCCTCTTCTGGATCATCCAAATGCTCTCTAGCAAACTTCAGACGGGCCCAGACATGTACTGGCTTAAGCAGGGGGACACATCTGGCACTGCAGGATTTGAGTCCCTGGTGGCGTAGTGTGTTACTGATGGTAGCCTTTGTTACTTTAGTCCCAGCTCTCTGCAGGTCATTCACTAGGTCCCCCCATGTGGTTCTGGGATTTTTGCTCACTGTTCTTGTGATCATTTTGACCCCATGGGGTGAGATCTTGCATGGAGCCCCAGATAAAGGGAGATTATCAGTGGTTTTATATGTCTTCCATTTTCTAATTATTGCTCCCACAGTTGATTTCTTCACACCAAGCTGCTTGCCTACTGCAGATTCAGTCTTCCCAGCCTGGTACAGGTCTACAATTTTGTTTCTGGTGTCCTTCAACAGCTCTTTGGCCTTGGCCATAGTGGAGTTTGGAGTGTGACTGTTTGAGGTTGTGGACAGGGGTCTTTTATACTGATAATAAGGTCAAACAGGTGCCATTACTACAGGTAACGAGTGGAGGACAGAGGAGCCTCTTAAAGAAGTAGTTACAGGTCTGTGAGAGCCAGACATCTTGCTTGTTTGTAGGTGACCAAATACTTATTTTCCACCATGATTTGCAAATAAATTCTTTAAAAATCAGACAATGTGATTTTCTGGATTTTTTTTCTCATTTTGTCTCTCATAGTTGAGGTATACCTATGAGGAAAATTACAGGCCTCTTTCATCTTTTTAAGTGGGAGAACTTGCACAATTGGTGGCTGACTAAATACTTTTTTGCCCCACTGTATCCAGATATACATAAACTAAAAAGATATTCAAAAGACTGCAATCATAAGAAACAGATTTTAAAGATAAAAGCAGCCTCACATAGCTTTTTAAAATGTGTTACTTTCTTTTCTGTCTTCCCTTGTGGGTCAGCAATTAATTTAGTTTTTGGCTGTTCTTCAGCTTCGACAATCTCAATCTCAATCTCTCTCTCTCTCCCCCTCCCTCCCTCCCTCTCTCTCTCCCTCTCTCTCCCTCCCTCTCTCTCTCTCTCTCTCTTCCCCTCTCCTGCCTTCCTTCCAGAAGCTTCACAGCAGCGTTTGTTTCTCGGGTTTGCATTGAAACCTGAAAGCAGTTGGGCTGGTTAACTGCACAGAGCATAGCACAGAGATGCTGCACTTCCATGAGATCCAAAACACTTCTGAATAGTTGTCAAAGCATGTACAACACTAACACAGAGACACACACAGAGTATTTTTTTAACACCTATTTTCTCTAGTTGCAACTTGTTTTAATATAAATCAAATTTACTGATTTTTTTTTTCTACCAACATATAATAATAGTAGCCATCAATTTGTCCCTGCAGTTATCTTAACTCTTTGTACATTATTCCATTTGCTTAGCTGATTATGACTTTCCAGAGTTTATATTCACAAAATAGAATACAGACAGTCCCCTAGACACGAACTTTCAAGTTGCAAACAAGATGGACCTGGAAGTTGGGCCAGTAGGGAGAAGGTGCGCCACAAGCTAACCCTTTCCTGCTGTCTCCCAACTTCTGGTTCTGATTTCTGGTCCTGACTTCTTGCATGGTCGATTGTGTTTGGTGTGTGGCGACTGCAAATTGCAGACTGCAAATATCTGCAATTAAGCATAAGAGTGCTAAAGGAGAGGAGGGTAGCACGAAGAAGTTGCAATCCATTATGATGCTCACAAAGATGGAGATATTGAAGAAAATAAAGGGAAGGGGAGAAGATGGCAAATGTGGCATATTCCTACAGAATGAATTGCTCCACAGTTCGAACAATCATTAAGAACAAAGACAAGATCACAGAACATGTCAAAAGTTCAGTGCCTACACAATCCACAATAATAAGCAAGAGGAGAAGAAAAGTGATGGAAGATATGGAGGTGCTGCTTGGCATGCGGATCGTAGATCAGCATCAGCAGCTTGTGCCGCTTAGCCAAATGCTGATCCAGGAGAAGACTAAGAGTTTATTCCATGACTTACAACAGAAAGCTGGTGAAGGTGCTGCTGAAGAGCTGCTTGTTGCAAGCCATGGGTGGTTCCACTGCTTTAAGGCTCGTGTGAACCTTCACAATGTGAAAGTCAGTGGCGAGGTGGCAAGTGTAGATGAGGTTGGAGCCAAGCAGTTCCCAGAAACCCTCAAGAAGATCATCAAGGAAGGTTATTTGCCCCAGCAAATATTCAATGTGGATGAAATGGGGCTTTACTGGAAGACAATGCTGGACAGAACGTACATCAGTAAGGAGAAGACCATGCCAGGCTTCAAAGCTGGAAAAAATAAGCTAACTGTGCTGCTAGGTGGCAACTCTTCTGGTGACCTGACCCTAAAACTGCTATCATTCTGAGAACCCACAAGCTCTCAAGAATGTCTCAAAGAGGCCACTCCCTGTTGTGTGGAAGGCTAACAAGAAAGCTTGAGTTACCCGTCTCATCTCTGAAGACTGGTTTTTCCACCATTTCATCCCGGAAATGGAGAGGTACTGCTGCGTGAAAAACATTGACTTCAAGATTCTGCTCACATTGGATAATGCCCTGGGTCATCCACCTTACCTGGACAATTTCCATCTGAATGTGAAGGTTGTGTATCTGTCTCCCAATACCACCTTCCTCCTGCAGCCGATGGGCCAGGGAGTGATAGCAACTTTCAAAAAATACTGTCTTTGGTGCATGTTTCGGCAGGCAGTCAAGGCAACCAAAGTGGACTCCCAGTTGACCTTGCATCAGTTTTGGAAGTCCTACGACATTTGCAAGGCCATCAAGAACATTGATGTAGCCTGGGACGAGATTATCCCTGTGAACACGAATGGGTTGTTGGAAATGTCTGTGCCCTCAGTTCATTCATGACTCTTGTGAGCTTGAGGCAGCAGAAAGGGAGTCGCAGGCTGTTATCAGCAGCTTGGTTGCCCTCAGCAAGGAGCTTCAACTCAACTTGGCAGAGGGTGACTTTCATGAGCTGCAAGCTACGTAGACAGAGGACTTCTCCAATGAAGACCTCATAGAGTTGGAAAAGCAGTGACAAGAAGAGGAAGAGGAAGAAATCAAACCACCGAAGCAGATCCAGACCAAGCTGATAGCAGAGGGGTTCAGCTTAATTGAGAAAGTGCTATTGTTTGAGGTGCAGGACCCTAACGTGGAGCACTTCACCAAGGTATTTGCAGCCGTCCATGATGCAATCCAGTGCTACAGCGTCATTTATGAAGGGAAGAGGAAGACCACCACCCAAAGTTGGAAAAGTGGAAAAAAGTGCTGTTTCAACTACAGAGGACGAGCCTATGCCATCTCCGTAAGCGCCTACGCCATCACCGCAAGCGCTTACATCAGTGCTGCCACTTATGTAAGGTATGAACTGGGCATGTTTTTTTAATGCTTTTTGGACTTGCGAACAAAATGGACTTACTAACAGCCTCTCGGAACATAACCTAATATAATAAAAACATAATTTATATATATAATATAATATAATATAATATAATATAATATAATATAATATAATATAATATAATGTATATGTATATAAAATAAAAAATAAATAATAAAAAAAACATAATAAAAAAATATAACAAATAAGTAGGGGACTGTCTGTACATAAATTTTGTTGGTATTTGTGCTACTTCACACCATAATGTGAAGGTCAACATGCAGTGTGATATACTGTATACATAAAATGTTTTGATGTGCAGTGTATTCCAATCATTTAAATGGGGGGAAAAAAAGGATAACAAAACAGGAACATTTAAAGTGCATGGGGACAGAGAACATCAACAGACTGTTTCAGTTATAGTCTTCCTGGTTCAATATGATGTGTGTCTTATAAAATTGATAAGTTAGGAAGCAGTTAGAAATTTGGAATTTAGGATACTAATTAAATATAAACAACATATATGCTTGAATATCAACCAAGCATATCAACAAGGCATTTTTCAAATCCTTGTGTTTCATAAAGACTGTGGAATAGCTAATGAAAATATGTACTTAAAGAGCCTTTATTTTGGAGTGAGATAGTTTCTAATAAATAATCAAACAATGCTATGCATAATCTGTAACTGAGGTTACTTACCTCTCCTACTATCTCTTTTTGTTTTACTAGGTTCTTCATAATCCCCTACCCAGTTATATTCTACGGGCATAGATATAGGCCTTAGCTTCCCTGCAAAAAATAAATCAGATTGCTTTGACTTCAACATACTAGTGAAAAACTTGCAGAGTTAGGATAACTAAATTTTATTCAAACACATGCATAAAATTAGATGTGATTTAATGACATCAAATGGATATTTTTACAAATCTTTTACATACAAGGACAAAAACATCCCCTCAATATAATAGATACATTAATTGTTCTAAATCATGAATGTTGCTTTTCATAACTTTCATATGTAACACATTTGCATGGAACATGGTCATATATACATATCAGCATGAATTAGTTCAATACTATGGGTGCATAATACTATCTAACAGTATAGAGTGAAAAGAATTTGAACCCTGCGTTTAATCTTTTGCTCAGCATAACATTAAATATATATTCAAATTCTAAGGGGGAGAAACTGCAAAAATAACTTTGATACTTTGTCCAGGATTCTCTGCTGTTCTAGTCTTATTTCACTCAACATACAAAATTAATCAAACCAAGCCAGTAAAGAAAACAAGCACATAGAGTAGATATCTTTCTTATCATACATTTCTAGGAAATGTCTCATTCTTCTCAGCAGTCTGCTCAGTTTTTTATACTAACTACCTCTGTACTGAAAGTTAATATACAAAACCCTTTTGATATAACATATATGTATATATGTATGAGATACAGGAACAAGATTTCCAATTTTGTAAAATTAACTGTTTTTCTTTTTTTGAAACTCCTACTCCTATGGAATAAATCCATCTCTTATTACCAAATACAATAAAATGTAGTGCTTAATAGGAACCTTTTCAAAATGGATTAAATCATTAGTAAGACACTGGTAATGTCGCCCAGAGTTCCCCCATTGGGAGGAGATGGGCGGGGGAGAAATTTAGCGAATAAACAAACAAACAAACAAATAAATATTAGAGCTGATAATTAAAGACGCTGAAAGTTGCCGGCCAGAAATGGTCGACGCTTCAGCGGTTCAAGTCCAGCCTTCACGTTAAACAGGGTGAGCTCCTGTTTCCTCCCCAGTTCCTGTCAACCCAACAGTTTGAAAACTTACGTGAGTAGATAAATGGGGACTCTCACTCCGGTGGGAGGAAAAATGCTGGCGGCGCCTTGCAAAAAGGAGTTGGGAGCAGTTGCCGGTAAGCGTGAAAAACCGCGCGCGCCCGAAAAGAGCGCGAAGCAACGGAAACCCCGCCTCCTGTGCTCGCCAGCTGGGCTCTGCCCTAGGAAGGAGGCTCTGGCAAACCACTTCCGAAAAACAATTGCCTTGAAAACTGCAAGGACTCGTCCAAGCAGTCACTGCAGGGTCAGCAATGACTGAGCGCAGACAAAAAAAAAAAAAAAATTAAAGATGGGAGTGGAAAGCAGGGCAACAGTTTAGAACTTAAGAAAACACAGCTGAAATTGGATATTTCAACCTTTTTAGATGTTTTATATTAAATTCAAACTTAACCATTTTTGCAGCAGACCAACTGAAAAAAAGGGGATTTCAATTAGGTGTGGTTAACCCATTGATTTGAGTGGGTCTACTCTTTAGATGGACTATGTCAGATACAGTACCTTGGTTTGTATCCAATGGTTTTACATAGTTAGATCAGAGTTTCTAATGCTCGTGCTCATTTCTATCCTAGTACTAATTACCAGTATTTTAATTCTACTTTTGTAAGGTATACATAAACTGTTTAATTTACAGCTTAACTGCTTTGGGCATTGCTGTAGCTTCAAATCACAAAGAAAGTAAGTTCAACGTAAGGGTATATTTATTTATTTCCCGTAATTCTGCTTATTTTCCCCACTAGAACTTAGATCCTAGTAGATATCTACTTAGATACTACAGTTTTTAAAATAAAGTTGAAGGATCATATAGTGCAGTCAACAATTATAAGATTTCTTTATGAAGAACATAAATAAAAACCACCACAATAATTTATTTTTCAGTGTTAAAACAGACAAATGATCAGATAGTCCAACAGTTCTGAACTCTGTTTTTACAGACACACATTTTCATATTTTAAAATAAAGACAAAATTAATGAGCCTAAACCATTTACTGAAATACTATATGAATAAATAACTTATTATTAATAACAAATAGAGACTTGAAAAGTTAACTATAGACTATATTGTAAGCAAATTCAAGAGGATTTATGTTATATGACAGCCAGGCCGATTATCTATACACGTTATAGTTTGGTGTGACACAGCAAACCTAATACTATTATTACAAATCCTGGCATAATTATAAATATCAAATTAAAATCTGAATATCCTGAAATGAAGTTACCAAGTAAACAGTAAATAGTGTGAAACAGCCAGTTCGGTGCAGTGGTTAAGGCACTAGGCAAGAAACTGGGAGACTGAGTTCTAGTCCTGTCTTAGGCATGAAGCCAGCTAGATGACTTTGGGCAGGCTCTCTCAGCCCTAGGAAGGAGACAATGGCAAACCGCTTCCAAAAATCCTGCCAAGAAAACTGCAGGGACTAGTCCAGGCAGTTAACAGGAGTCACATTGACTTGAAGACATCTAAATAAATAAATAATAGTAGAACTATCCAGGATGCTCCAATCTAAAAGGAATTATTATTTATTTGGCTAGCAAACGCCATAGGATTAATTTCTGCAGTAATTGATGATGCTTGTTGTCATAGATGACTTTAAAAAGTTGATATATTTATAGAGATAGTTTTATAGGATGGTAATCAGGATTATTCTCTTGTTTAAAGGGATCAAATTTGGTGTGGTGCAAGAAGCCAGCAAAAGAAAGACCAAGTGAAAAAATGGTCTGAAGCTTTCTCAAGATTGTGCAGAAAAATATTGCATAAAAAATATCTCCTATGAGAGGTAAAGCTGGGCTGCAATTCAGAATGCTATTAATTACTCTGTTATAAGTCTCCCACACTTCTCCTTCCCATCATGTAACCCAGAGTGGAAAATATGAAGACTGCCCTGTTCTTTCCATCACAAACATAACAAAAACACACAGAGATGCTACATGAAAGAAGAGCAGAAAGACAGAGATACTTATACTTATGCACCCACTCTGACTGGGCACAGACACACCAGGGAAAGCAGATGCTACACAACATATTTGCATTTTCTTCTGGGTAAAGAAGTTTACATCACCTATGGCCACTGCTGGTAATAAGGTTAGAAAAAAAAATTCAGAAACTAAGCTTTGCATATTTTCCTTATCTTGATTTTCTTATGACATCATTGATTCCATTTTGGTTCTCTGTTCTTGTGTGCTTTATGCTATTCTTTTTTCTATAGCAAAATCCTATACATATTTATTAGGAACTAAATGCAGCTGACTTTAATGTGGTTTATTCACTATTATCTGTGGTTGAGACTGTAGTATTCATTTTTGAATTTTAAAGTTTTTAAAGTTTTTAAAATTATTATGTTTACCATGCTTCCTTACCATGTTGTATTTTTTTTTCTGTGTGCCACATGGATTTTTGAAATAATTAAGATAATTGCAAGAAATAGAATCTCATTTACAGAAGCAGAATCATTCCTTCTGCTAGTAATGCTAAGGGGAGACTTGGGATCCTCACATACCCAAAACAATGCACCCACATACAAGCAGGAGGTCTTTGCATGGTTGAGGATTTAGCAAATTATCCACTTGTACAAGTTCTCTCCTTTTTTAGACTGATTCAGCCTGGTCTTACATCTGTTTTTGGAATAGAAACTGTCCTGATGACCCCACTAAAAGATAGGAATTTGGAGATGGACAGGGCCAGCGCTACTTGAATTGTTTTCCTGGATCTTTTAGTGGCATTCATTACCATCAACCATGAATATTTATGTGCATAGTAGGATTGGGAGCTGAGAACTCAAAATAACATTAAGATACTAAGAATTTCAGAAGCAAAAACAGTTAGTTTGAATAATTCAATGGGCCTTTATGTTTTTTCCCCATTTAGTATGGATCTCCCTGTTCTCCTGTTTGTGCAATAATTATTTGCAAATTAACTCAAAAATTAAGAAAGTCCAGATCTAGTCTGAAGTTGAAATGACTGCTTACAGCTAATTATAACACTCCAGTTTTAATTTATCAAATTAAATAAAAGAATGCAACTCTGCACAAATGAAAATGGTAGCTTATGCAAATTAATATTGCTCAAATATCCATCAACTTTCATTTACTTTCCTTCTTATCTTCCTGTCAATGCAAAGCTGTCAAGGATTGTATTTCAATGAACAATCCTTGGCCAATTCAGAAGGTTTCAAAAACTGTCTTCTGCAGCTGGGATTAGATTTAACAAAGTACAAAAGAGAAATAATGTGAGAAGAAAGATATGGTAATTTCACTTTTATAGGTATAAACAAATTTTATATAATTGGGATTGGAAACATAAATAGAAACAAATCTAGAAAGAGTAGCTTTTAAATAAATTAATACATACCATATGTTGGTGTGCTTTCTCTTCTTCCAGAACTACTTGTTCTTCCTTTTTCATATTCATAACAATACAAAATGGCATCTTCTTCAACAACATTAAAACGCTTTCGATATTCTTGGTCAAGAAATGAATTTGGAGATTCAGATCCTTTATGTACTGGCTTTCCCACTAGGTGTCTTCCAATATCATCACATGGAAGGTTTCCCTTCTCATCTCTGTAAGGAGACATATTTTTAGATGCCTAAAGAATGAAAATGATTGTTACTGCTTATACTGTGCTATATTATTATAAAATTATTGCACATATTCTCATTAACTCCCACTAAATATTTCAGTAATTCCTATTTCTCCTTGTGTTAAAGTTGCTTATTGCAAGCAGAATTAATTTAGTTAGGAGATGAACTTGAAAGTTTTAATACCCACTGAAAAGCAAATAATTTTGCTTAGCCTTATTCTATACCTAGCATAGCAAGTATTTGGAAGGGTTATACAATTTATGTTGTGGTGAGAATCAAATAGGGCTTTCTGATTCATTTAACAAGGAATATTCAGAAACGGTTGCTGCAATCAATCACATATACAATGAGGAACTTATTTGCCTTTTGGAACTTGACTATGCAGCATACTATTATCTGTAATATCAGAACCTTATATGAGCTTAGATTTGTATGCCTGGATTGTCCCTTCTGGCAGCATGTGTCTTACAAATTCACATCTAAGAGGATTAATATTTCCATTTTCTTTATTCCTTCATTCATTACTCTCTGTATTTTGTGTTTCTAACCATATGCATCAAATCCTGATGTAGTAGTAATATCTAAAAGATGCTTGAAATATTTTCAGTTGTGAAAGTAACAAAGCTAGCATGTCACATTCTTGAATGAATGAATGAATGAATGAATGAATGAATGAATGAATGAATGAATGAATTTGTAGCACACATGCTTTTTCTGATTCCCTTGTTGGAAGGGCAGGTTATACAACAGAATCATGTTCTTGTTTGTACATTGTGTATCCTGAAATTAAGAGCTGCTGTTGTAAACATTTCTCCAGGTAAAACAATATACTTTCATGGCAACTGGAATTCCCTGTCCCCTTTTTTTGCAAGGCTCTTTTTTGAGGTCTTGTTTTGGTTTCTGTTTTGCTAGTTATAAATGCTTAAGCATTTTTAAATGATACTTGTGACTTCAGTTCAAGATAATCATATGGAACTTGCAACACCGAGCAAGACATTTGTATCTATCTAGCACCAATTCCAGGGACCAAATACAGGCTTTGCAATTGCAACAAAGAGTAGTAGCATCATTTTTTTTTAAAAAAAGGACCCTAATGCTTTTTTATTAACTAGTGAGTAAATTTGTCCTAAGAGTTAATCTTTGAATATTTTGTCTATTAGTTTTGTTTTTTGCTTTCAGTTCCACATGTATATTGAAACTTTTTTTAGTAGGTGAATTAGCATGTTTTTTTGTATGGGTTTTCAAGGTAGAAAGCCAACGAATATCCAATTGCAAGACAAACAAATTGAAAGAAGGCAATGTATGCATTCTGAACTCAAAACTCAAAATGTTTTACTGATATAATTTGTCTAAAACCAACTGCCAAAATATAAAAAAGAATCAGGAGACTTTTCAAACAAAAATACTGATTGCATCCAATAATGAGGATAAACTGCTGTTTTCACTGGTGGTTTTGGTATCTTTTTTTCTTTTTTGCTTCTGTTTGCCAATAAAAATGGAGAAAGCAATATCACAAAAAATACATATGAGGCTCCTTCTCTAAAGTAGGAGAATCACTTAACATTTGAAAGATACAGAGCTACAAAATGGATGGAGCCACCATACTACGGTTGGATTTGGGAGGAGTTTTGAAAGCAGTTGCTTGTTTTTTTAATTGCCTCTTTTCAGGCTTAAACTACAGTTCTTATCTGTTTCTCTCCTTAACAAGGAGGGAAATTGCAGTGGTTCTGGCAAATGCAGTTTGCCCATCACTGCCGTAAAGTTAGTACCTTTTCCTGAATACATAGCCAGTTTGAGATTCTATGTGTGGGGATATGTGGGTTTTGGACACTGAATGATCAATGAATTATTAACACCTTTCTTCTTTTGTGTATACAATACTCCAATATTTATAATACAGTAATAACACATTATCACGTCCTTTTTTTCCCCTAGACATGGATCACTGCACATTCTTATACCATTGAGTAGAATTAAGAGTATGATCAATTGTGATAATTCACCTGGGAATATAAGGCTCTGCTGGAGGTGGTGGTATGTAGAGGTCCTGGAGGGCTGAGCTGTCTCTTTTAGTAGGTGTGCTGACAGTACTGGATGGTGTTGCAACACTGCTTGTAGGACTTCTAGATACAAGTGGCTGGTTAAAACAAAGTAAAATGATTTAAATTCATATCTGGTTATCTTTTTATTATGTTTTTATGTTACAATAAATTAAGCATATATAGTCTATGCATTGGAAAAGGTGATGTTAATAAGTTGAGAAACATCAGATTCAGTTTAACTGGGGAGTATATTGGTGACTTTACAATACTGTACACATTTCAACTGCTGCCATTTTCCATTTATATGTTGCAGATTTCCTGTACTTCATCCTTTAAAATTAAATCCAATATAAAGTGATCAGAACATCTTCTCTGTACACATTCCCAACATGACATATTTTGATTTCTAGCTTAACAGAAGTCATACAAATTATATTTTGGCAGATTTACCCAGCAATCCTCCTCAAATTTCACTTCTTTAATTATTACCATATTTTAACTCCTATAATCTGCTCAGTTGGCTAAACTATTGAAGTGCTTGATTTTGGAGAAAATGTTATTATTCCCAGATGTTATAATAGACAATATCATCTTTAGGACAATGATTTTGTTAAATGTAAGCAGATATCAGTTTTATGATTGCCAGATATTCATGTAATCAGACAAGACTTTTAGGAAAATATTTCTTGGGATTTTCTGAACCACCTTATACAAATGGATAAATGTATTGAAACACAAATATTTCATTTTGGGAACTGTCAGTAGAAGAATGGTGAACCCAGCTTTCAGAAATAGAAAGCATAGATAAACTTAAACTAGGCTTCATCAACCTAGGGTTCTCAAAATGTATTGTCTGTGGGATGCAACTTCCATAATTACCCAGTAATTTAGCCTCATAAAGCTTGGGAAGCTTATTGTAAGAACTAAGAAAAATCATTTGTGGCAGGCTATTGTGATTTCCCATAAAGAAAAATCAGGTCTCATTCTCCAAATATTATCTTTATACTTTTGCAGCTGATGTACTTGTCCAAGGCTTAAAGTATAATCCAAAAATTAAAGTTTAATCCAAAGATTAAAGTATAAAATCTGCTTTATCTTGCAGGATAGACTTGAGTACAGTATAGTGAAATGTAATGTAATGGAGACACACGCAGAAAAAAAATGGAATAGATATATGTCAATATGAACATTAAAATGTACATCAAGAATCTAAAGAAGAAAAAAGAGCTTCCATCCTATACTTAATTTGGCTACGGAAACAAATATTTGAAATATTTCCTAAAATATGCTATTCTATACTCCAGACAAGCAAATATAAATCAGCAGTAAAAGATTTTATTCTGATGAATAGGAAGAGAGAAAAATCTCAAGCAAAAAGTATTAAATTCCTCCTGACTCTTAAATATCTTCACTGGAGAGTACATAATTAGTAGAATACTATTTGTCACATAGAAATGATTTCATTAAATAGGAGAGGGAAATTTATTGATGTGCTTCTGTGTTAAGGTTGAAAGCACCTTAAGGTACATGAGCAAAATGTGGAGTAAAAAATTAGACTGAGTTTGTGAATTATTTGATTTTTTTTATTGTAATCATTTTAATATACTTCCTGTGGATTTCATTTGTTTTTATCATCATGAATTTTTACAACATACAAAATTGCATAAGCATTTGAGCAACCTATTTAGAAAAACTTTAGGTTAGGAGAAGATTCTTTTCAACAGCCAGAATTTATAGTTTAAGGCATGCATTCTAAAAGTTTTGTTTCATTAAGTTAGGAAGGATATGGATCTGACATGAGGGGAGATGTCTTGCAATTACCAATCCAAATAACTAACCCCAGAAACTAATCCAAAATGTTTGGATTGATGGGTAATCTGGTTAACTGTATCTTCTGTACTAGGAGCTAAGTCAATTATTCATATGGGGCTTATAAACTAATTAGAATTTACAACTAACAAAGCACTGATTCCACTTGAACCATGTACCAATCCCAGTTAATAAAGTAGCAGCTCTATATTAGGCTAATTTAATTATTTGAACATTTTCAATCTTAGTCTATGGTATTATCACTGCAATAATCAAAACAGAAAGAGTTGAAACTAGAATTATCAGACTAGGCAGAGAAAAGGTGTTCTTTACGCCATCTAAGCCTTTAATAAGAATGATGTATCCAGGAGCACCCCCCATGCTGAGCACTGATCCCTTTGGGAGCATACCAGACCCTACTCCGTAGACAGATGAACTGCCCTCCAACATTATTTCTATCTTGCCTGAATCAACCTTATATTGTTGGCCTACCTCTAGAAACATTCACTGCCTCACCTGGTGACAGAAAGGTGAGATGAAACTGGCTGTCATCTACATTTGATGACTGTGCAACTCACATCCCCAGATAATCTTCCTCAGCAGTGTTAAATAGCATGAGAGATTAAATTAAGCCCTGACAATTCCTATGATGGTTGCCATATAGCAGAACAGTAGTTGCCCAGCGCTACTTTCTGAAAATGGCTATTGAAGGAAGAATGAAATAACCATAAAACAATGCCTAGGCCTCTCAAAATTGTACAACTTTTCAAGTTATAATACATGATTTCACAACTTCTCATTTTTGCCATAGCATCCCAGTATATTGATGAATAGACACAAAAGCTAAATAGTAGTAAATGTCCTAATGACTTATTATTTAATGTAACATTAGGACTATATTGTATTCATAAAATAAACAATGGTTACCCAGAAGGTGCTAGAAGAGAATATCATACACTCACACACAAGATATACACAATATCAATAGATCCCATTCAATACTACTACAGTTTTATATTGGAAACAGACTGACAGTTGCTAGGGAAAACTGCATGCTTTCCCATAGCTTACCTTTGATATATGCCTTGATTTGATGAATGTGGTAATAATATTGGTAAGAACAATAAATCATGTGTTTTTATTTAAATCATAATTTACGTGGCAGAGCAAATTTATTCCCTACTATTTTTCATTTCATTTGCATCACCTCAGTAACGTGTATCCTCATTTGCAATAAAATTTGTTGTGAATATAAGATAATTTGTGTGCTAGGCAATATACTACATACGTATATAAAGCAGTCGCATGAAAGAAAACAAATATTTGGGCAAGTTGTATTAAGAAATTAAATTTCTACTTCTTAATAATGAAAGAGCATTACAAGTAAGTTATTAAACTTATTTTATAAAGGTATTTCCAGATCTTTTGGGATTGTTTACTATGGAGCCATCAGCCCCAGAATATATTTTGTTTTGTTTTTTTACTAATCTGTATTAAATTGTATCATCATCATCATCATCATCATCATCATCATCATCTATATGCTGCCTGACTCCCATAATATGTTATCAGTTTTGGATACTGCACATTACTTAGAGTACTGTCAATTGCTGTGATAGCTGAATCCTTTAATATGCAAATAAATAAAACTGAAATATAACTACAAAATTCTGTTTAAGCTGGTGTCTATTCCTTTTTGGGATACAATTAAAAAACAGAGAAATAAGATGTTCAATGACAGTAAGAATACCAAAATGGAAAATTCTGTTTCCGCATAATTAAATACACAATTTTGCAGATGAACAAAAAAATAATAATAAACCCATTCCATTACAGCACACTTGTTCTTAAATCCTAATCTGCTATTGCTTCTCAACTTTTGACTAGATGGTCAAGTGGAGCCAGTTTGGTCTAGTGGTTAAAGGTCCAGGCCAGAAAGCAGGAGACTGTTGAGTTCTAGTCCCGCCTTAAACATGAAAGCCGGCTGGGTGACTTTGGGCCACTCTCTCTCAACCCAACTCATCTCAGAGGGTTGTTGTTGTGAAGAGGAAGGAGTTTTAGTTATTAGGTATTATATATATAAATTGAGTTATTTATAAAATAATAAAGGTCTGATTTAAAAAAATGTACTATCATAAACTGCTTGAAAGAAATGGGAAAACTCCGATAATAAAGAATAATGAAACTACACCTAAATGCAAAGGTACAGAGCAAAACAGAGCTTAGGAGGAATACTACATTTTCACAGGAGTTATTCCTACCACAAGAATAGCATAATATTATGCATTTAAAGAAATAGAGCATAAATTAAAACATTCTCATTCAAGTCATCAGCCAGCCCTGTATAACTGCTCCCCTTTTCACTCCCCAACTTTCCATGAGAGAAAGTTTCAGTCAACTGTATAACTAATCACGACGTATTGTCAGTAATATATGTTCTAGATAAGAACATGTATTTTATATATGAAGTTATGCAGCCAAAGGTGTATCACTCAATTCTCCACAGAAATTATAGGCTATTTATTTATTATTTGTTTATTTAATATATATATGGCTGCCAACTATCCAAAAAACTCTGGGTGGCAAACAAGATAAAAACAAAGAATTCCATTAAACAAACAAATATTCCCAGACAAATAAAACTCTACTGACGCTCAGTAAAACCACAAAACCACTAATCACACAAATGCACATAGTCTCCATATTAACATCCTGATCCAAACACCTGAGTCCAGAAGCTGTATGAAGATAAAAGGCCCTTTTGCCCAAACAGCTAAAATATAAAAACAGTATTCCCAAGCAAGCTGAGTAATTCATTTTGAATATGCAAAAGCATGCAAAATATTGGTATCTTAATTTGCTATACTAGAAAAATTTGTAAAACCCCAACAATTTTTACTGGACAAATATCAGTACCTTACATACAGGAAACATAGATTAATTATATGTGTGGTCACAAAAAGCACATATAGATATGTACACAGTGACAAGGACAAGTTGTTTGTCCTTCTATTATTGATCTATTATTTATTATTATTTATAATAGATTTATCTATTATAAAAATATAACTTATTTATCTATTTATCTATTATTAAAAATATAACTGCTTTCATATTAGTGCTTTCACTAAAAGTCACAGGATATAAAATAGAATCAAAATCATAAAGTCCATGTAATCTTTCAGCACAACTTTCTCTAATTTGTTCTTTACGCAGAAACACAATATCTGATTCAGCATTATTTAATAGCCTTTTGAAAAGGATAAGATGACTGTTGCTGGGAGTTCCAAAATAATTAGAACGTACTTTGCTATTTCCACTTTTGCAGATGAGAATTTCCTTGGATAACCAAGTATATGAATGGTGAAGTAGACATTAAACTACAGTTCATACAATTGATGGTTACTCAATTAGTATTATTCAAGCCCAGAAAAATCTTATTTGTAAATAGATTATGTATTGGTGACTGGGGAAGTTCTTATAGTTGTTTGAGGCCAAAGGGGAATTATCAGCAATGGACTTGCAATTATAACTTTCAAGCCAGCCCTGATTGTGTATTTTCTAAGAGACAATCCTGGAACAAGATGGTCTTTTTTCTAATGAAATATATTTCAAACAATGTTTAATAAAGATTACAATGATTACTGATTACAGTGGAACTTAGATGATGGAATGCTAACTCTTGTGATGTGGGTGTGTCCTACTATTTCCATATTTTGATCTGATATTCATAGGCTTGTGTTGTGGAACAGCTGTTAGGGTGGCAGGCTGGATATCTCAATCCTCCCAGAACATCTTCATGTTTTCATGTCCTGGTTCTTCCTCTTGTTTTGGATTAACATCTTCATGATTTTCACTGTGCATGAAAGAGATGAGGCTTTATCATCTTGCTATATCTCTGGCTATTAAAAAATAAAAAATGCAAAAGTTGAAATAATATCAATAATCCTACCTCCTGACTATATACCATATTAGCATGTGACTGGAGTTTTAGCTACTCCCCCTCTTCTTGGGAGATAGAGCAATTCCACCAAAAATAAATAAAATCATACTTTATTTTTAAAAAGAGATAAAATATCAAACCTTTTAAAAAATGTTAAACCTTAAAATGCATACATTCAACATTACATAGTTGCTTTCATTAGGGTCAGCAATTAAACCAAAAATCCACATGAAATATAAATGTTCCAGAGAGACCACTAAATGATGCTGATCTTGTATAAATGATTGCTTTCTCCCTGTGGGATGGGAAATAAATACAAGACAATTTAATACAGAGCCTACCAGAAGATTATAAATAAAATTAATATTTTGCTGCCCAGACTGAAGACTAGAATGAAAGGCTGAGGACATAGTCAGCCTTTGTACATTAAACATTAAATTTGAGTTAGCAATACACAAGAAAAAAAAAGAAACATTATAATGGAAATTCTGGCTGCGCTGAGTATTTTTCTACAGAAACAGTATTTTTTTCTTGAAACGAAAATCCCTTACTTCCTTTTACTTGGAAATCTGAACTTTAATCTAAGAGGAGAGCAGTGTTGATTTCCTTTTAGTCTCAATCCACAACTTCCTTCTCCACTTCCGCCTTTGTATTTTTAACATTCAGGAAATGGTGGAGTATATTTCTGTATTACAAATACACTCCTTGTGCAAATGTGGATTGACAGTTTGGCATTCACAACAGAATAACTGTTCCATATTAAAGGCTCTTAACCCCACATTTACAATTTAGGAAGACATCAAAAGTTCTGGATATTTCAAATCTGGGAGGAAGAATACCCAAAAGAATTATTATGCAACTAAAGGGATAAATCCATAACTTATTCATAATAATGAATTGCTAGTATGTTTTTTGTCAACATTTGAATATTTTCAAGATAAGTCTTTTTAATAAAATAAATTTCTGGTTTTTTGTTTTTAAAGTTTCATAGTATATATGAAGTTTATATTGTCATTCTCTCAATTTAAGCCATTTGGTTTGTGACATTTTAAGTACTGAACTTAATATTTTCATTTTTATTATTATTATGTTGTTATATAATATATATTTTTATAAATGTAAAACTATATGGATTGTGTAGAAAGTAATATGCTTAATTTCTCAACCCACATTATCCATTATCAGTCTGAAGCAATTTAAACTCATCAATAAAACAGCAGTCTTTTTACATTCCTAACCTGAATTGTAAATTCATTACCATCACATTGCAGTGGTTGGAAATGACTTTATTTTCAAATGTTTAGCAAACATCTCATCTTATGAGCTTCTGAAAATTCAGTCACATCACTTTTGTTGGAGAAGGCATGGAATATGAAGAAGTTTAGTTTTGGGAATGCTTGATCAACATAATATGCTTGTAATTGTTTTTCAGGTTTGCATATTTTTTTTCTACTTTTTGGTCTATGACCTAAACTAAATTAAACTAAACTAATTTTCTATCACTTGTACTCAATGTATCTACCTCTCTATTTCAAAGCCCACCAACTCCTGCTAAAGAAAACTATTATTTATTTTTATGTCTTTACTAACTAAGCATGGAATTGCAACCACATTCCTCTTGATACAATTGCTCTTAATGTGGCAATAGCCCATCATAGTGCACCCACAGAACAGGCCTGCTCATTAAATGACAAGATTTCAATAAATACATATTGTTAGAGAATATGAAATAAAATTGTCCACAATAATATAGAAGGTGAGAAAAGTTTACTTTTTCAAAACGTAAGGAAATGCCATAAAGTTAAAGGCAGAACAGAACACAAATTCATTTATCAAAAATCATTTCAGATACTCAGATTATTCACATTATTTAATTGCAAACGTGTAGCAAAACAGTATATACAGATCAAATGAAATATGTATAAAATATGGAATGGAGTAGCAGTTGAGGCTCTATACATAAACTACAGGTAAAAGCAAAAGTATGATTATGGATAAACAACTAACATCAAAAAACTATTTGACCATTTAAGGCTGTACCAGTCTTCATTTACAGGAGACTTATACAGCGAATTCTTATTCAGGAGTCTTATTTTTCTCTTTAAACATTATACTCTCTTGAAATAATATTACACAAATTACCATATGAATTATTTTAAGGTAGGAGTAGTTCCCAAAAGGCAGAGTAGTAAGTTCCTCCCCTGAAGCTCTTTCATTAATTTCTATCAACAGGTCAGTTTGCATTCTTAGATCCTATCACAGGTGAAAACCACTTCTCCCCAAAACAGAAATATTGAGTTTGGAAAGTAAATATATGCTAAAAATCTACATCTTGATATGAAAGGAGAATAGTTTAAAATACAATAACTTTAAGGCTATAAATTTGCGAAAAATAATTGCAACTGCAGTTTATTTAACAAAGAGAAGACAATAAGCAATGATTGCCTGAACAAAAACAAAAAGGACAATTATATCCCTGAAGAGCAAATGTAACAATAATTGTTTTAAGAAAAATCATACAATCCTTGTGCAATTTCAGATTTAACAAATTAAGACTATAGTGAATATTTAAAGATGGAACACTAGGAACTTACATCAACAGAACATTAAGTATTAGGGATGTAATATCATAATACTCCAGATATTTCCAAAAGTAAAATGTAACTACTAATAATTGGCAGCTGAAATCTAACTTTATTTAAGTTATTTATTAAATTTATCTGACTGCCTAAAACCAGTTTCATTCTAGGTACCTTACCAAATTTATTAAAAGGTACAAAAACAAAATAAAATGATTAAAGTAGTAACAAGAATATTGGATAGAAATTATAAAATTGTAAGAAGTGGCATTGCTAATACAGTTAAATCTTAAAGGTCCGCTGGAAGAACCATGTTTTAACTTGTTTTCAGAAGGCCATGAGACATGGAAGTTGCAATGCTTTTCCTTAGGATAGTAGTGACCATACTGACATTTATAAGAAGTTTGAAAAAGCATTTTTTTAAAAAGGTATGTGTTATTTATATCTAAACATCTGGAAATATTTTTAGTGTTTTAGAAACACAAAGTATAGTTATATTATTAAAGAAGTATGTCTGACCCTTCTGCTGTCTTGTGTTAAACAACTGCTGTGGTTGATTATCCAGCCAGAGTAGCAACAAATACCTTCTATATAGTCTTTTTAAAACAACTCTGTTTTAATGCCATTATATATATATAGGTGTTATTGTCTTATTTTAGGACAATCTTTCAATTCTTGATTGTTCTTATATTTCTTTTTGTACACTGTTCTGGCTCCTCTAGGAGGAAGAGCAGTATAACAGCAAGAACAACATAATGTACATAATCTTTTTATATGAATAGTATAATGATTGGCCTAAATATTGATCTTTTCATAATTTTCAGGGATTATAATGAGAATCACAAAGATTTATTTATTTTGCTTACATATAAAAGTATTTGTTAAGGACTCACAGGGGTCAAAGGAGAGGAAGAAAGAGCAAATGATAAAATGAGTATTGTGATACTGCTACCACGTCTCCTCGAATGCAAAGACTTAAGAGTGGAATTTACTTTATGACATCACAGCATGCATGTCATCATTTTGATATAATCTCAGTTTGGTGCATGCCCTCCTTCTAACTCTCACCTTCTAGCTTCTCAGTCTCAATGTACACTATTGGAATGCGGGATTTACCTAATCTCAGAATTATAGGATGTAATGCAATAGTGGTGGCGCAGCGGGTTAATGACTCTGAAAGTTGCCGGCCAGAAATGGCTGACGCTTCCGCGGTTCGAGTCCAGCCTTCGCGTTAAACAGGGTGAGCTCCTGTTTCCTCCCCAGTTCCTGTCAACCCAACAGGTCGAAAACTCATGTGAGTAGATAAATGGGTACTCTCACTCCGGTGGGAGGAAAAATGCTGGCGGCGCCTTGGAAAGGACTCGGGAGCAGTTGCCGGTAAAACGTGAAAACCGCGCTCGCCCGAAAAGGGCGCAAAGCAATGGAAACCCCACCTCCTGCGCGTGCCAGCTGGGCTCTGCTCTAGGAAGGAGGCTCTGGCAAACCACTTCTGAAACACTTGCCTTGAAAACTGCAAGGACTCGTCCAAGCAGTCACTGCAGAGTCAGTAATGACTGAGCGCAGATTAAAAAAAAAAAAATGCAATAGTACCAAATAATTGCATTAATTAACAAAACTCTTTCTATCCAATTTTCCACACAAAGCCAGGAACATTTTTCTTTTTCATTCCTTCAAACGCATTAAATAAGGTTGAGGGTAAAATATTCTGAGAGAGGGCTATGACATCAATATTATGTAACAGAATCTGTTACTATTGAAATTGCCATTTATTTATTTATAAATTAAGTAGCAAAGTTTACATACTGAAAAAATGGACTACTATATAGCAAAAGAAACAACCTTACTATAATCCCTATAGAAAATACTGTTGCTAATCCTGGGATATTTAAAATGCAATTACATAAGGAATACATGACTTTGTATAGTAATAGGGCCTAGCTTGGAAGCCACCCCTTGAGCCAGAACAACTGTTTCTAAATGCCTATGAGTCTGTACTCTCTTTCTTACTTCACCCCATGAGTATCTCTCCCAACAATGGGCTGTTTTTAAAATTGCTTACAGACCATATATTTCCTTAAATTTTACAAATGGTAAGTAAACTTCATAATCTTGATTCTGTTGTCCAAAATTTTTAACTATATAAATGTAATGTATAGATAGCACTCCTATAGGTCTCTTTGAAAATGTACAAATATTTTCCAGATCAGTTTAGCAATGCCACATCTCACACTTATATTACATACTAGCTCTATTCCCATGTCAAATCATTATTAACTTAAGACATTGTATGGATCTATACTGCAAAAGTAGCATTTACTTAATTCATATTTCATTATTTTTGTTCATGTAAATATATAGGCATAATGTACAAGTGCTGTCTATAGGAGCAACAATATCTCAGGATATGACAACCTATTAAATTGTCTTGAATAGTAAGAGTAGATATTTTCACAAACCTCTGACTCTTTTAAACAACTCCTCTAAAAATCACATATATCTACAACATGGTGGAAAGAGTAAATCTCACTTGGTTTGGAACCAATATACAGAGAAGGATTATTACTTTCCTTCTGCCTAGAAATTGAAATAATCCATACGCCTAGGACCTCCCAGCTTCCTTCTAGTGATATACAAAGTATTTAAAATCTGAATCATTTCAAACTCAAAACAATCCATTTCAAGTTCAGAACAGCTTGATGTTTTAAGCACAGAACACTCCCAGAATGTTTAGAACAGCATCAGAACACTTCCAGCAAAATTGGGATAACTCAACTTGAACTCAAACAATTTCAAATTTGGTTTGCACCCCTTGACTTCCTTCTGTCCTGCAAAGTATCACTTGATCACTAAATAGGGGTAGGAGATCCACAGTTCAGAAATGCAGGACCCAAGCATGTGATTAGTATTTTATTTTTATTGAATTATGGTTTAATACTGCATATAATTGTATGCATTTTAAAAAGGATATGTACAGTTCAGTAGAACAGGAGATATATACATTTGAAATTGAGGAATAAAATATTGCCTCAATTTTGCAAGCTATGGATTTAATATTAATTTAAGATAGCAAATAAATCTGCAGATATCATTTCACAAAGCATTTTCAAAGCATACAAGATTAAATCCACATATGCTGCTGAAATGAAGCACAGTAAAGCAGCACTGAGATAATCTACAGCTAAAATGATGGTGTATGATTTATGATTAAGCATCATTACCTGCAGAGCAAGGGGCTTCCATCTCATATTTTTCAGTAAAGCTGGTGCTGAGGTAAGCATGCTCTGAGGTCGCTTTTTCAAAGTTAAGATAACACCACTCGGATCCTCTCGTAGTGCATTCACCAAATTTTTCAACTGCCACCCCACCTGGTAACCAGCAAAATTATTACAATAAAGTTGAGATAAATTATTCACAGTGTAACCCTCCCCTTTTCATAAGATTAGTAAAATCATTAGTTTTTGCAGACGGCTGTTTACAATTTCACAGTTGACATCACTAAAGCATGCTGTTTAAAATCAGTATTATTGGAATGCATTAGAATGGGTTATCTGATATTTAAACTTAGAGAATGAATATATCACTGCTGCATACTGGGGGATTTATTCTTATTTTTATGTGGTATTTCAATAATTAGTTCAAAACTAGTTAGAGTTAAGCACTGGAACACTGCCAAAAAAATGTTAGGGCTAAAAATAAATAACTATCACCCTACAACTTAGTTAGCATTATTTTAGCTGCACATTCACACTTAATTATACTCTTAAATTAACCATGCTATTAATCCACCATTTCAATGGGCATTGTTATAAAATTAATCATAAAAATATTCTTTCAGACTGATCAAAAACCAAGAAAAAAACAAAAATCATTCTGACCTTGAAAAGTCTGTGTTTTTGTAATGAAAATCTAAATTTCAAATTGTTCAAAATTTATTGATAAATGTATACATATCAATCACTTAATTTTGTATATTGTAGTATTACAGATTCAGTATGGAAGTACAGAATTGCCAGAATTCATGGTAACTTTACAACAGCATCTAAGGCAGGTAAGGTCAGAACAAATGTTTTCTGAAAGAATACACTGATATGAAGCTGCTAACACTTCTGGAGCCATTGATATGAAGATATTTTAAAAAGTGATATGTGCTGGGCGGTCTTTGACGTACATATGACAACACACACATTCTGGGCTAGTTTCCCAATTGTTTCCTGCACTGTACACAAAGACAGTTGTGCAATAACCATACTCAACGTAATTTGCTATGAGATTTCAGAAATTCCAGACATAAAAATGCACTTATTTTTTGAAGTGGTGGGAAGGGGCTTTCTACATTGCTGATTTAGTGCTAAAATATCACTAGATAAGAAATGTTGAATAGATAATTCTATCTTACCTCTTTTAATGCATTCACAGTGGACAGTTTAAAAAATACAACTATGTAAAGTTCTGCCTTGAAATACCAAGGAATAAGCAAACTGTATTTAGAAAAGCTTATTGAATTCATTTTCCTTTATATACTGAAAACCCATCTTTAAAAATAACAGCAACAAAGGCTGTCACAGTATTACATCTGCTGATATAACAATTCTTCTTTTATTTGTCTACTAAAAATAGCATCTCATTATTTATATGTATATGGAATGTTCTTTAATATAATACAGAACATATTACTTTGCTTTCACATTCTTAAAGTTGCTGTCAACAATTCACTCCTGACATGTAAACTTTATGATCTGAGAAATACACAAACAGCTGCTCTAACCTTTACCGATACCAATAGCCCTCCAAGAGGTGACTAGACAAGGCAATGCACTTGCCCTTAGTTTCTACTTCAGCTTCCTGAAGTAAATACAAAATACTTTTTTAAACTTATAGTCAACTGGAATTTCAAAAGGTAATCATGAAATCAGTGAAATAACTATCATGGCTACAGTGAGGATCACTCATACTGTTTCCTATAGTGAATGAACACATATTCTTGAAAACTGTGGAATAAAGAACTATCTCCTAATATAAACCTGCATTTTCAGCATAGGAAAATCTTGAACAATGTTTCCTACTAATACTAAGCAAATATTTCTTAGGGTTAGTACAAATACACACACACACACACACACACACACTTCTTCACTGTTCAAGGATCATTCATTCAATATTATTATTATTAATAATAATAATTGAATTATTCATTCAATAATCACAATTATTATATTTATACTTATGCAGGTGATTTAGGCAACTTACTTGTAGGAAATTTAAACAGGTTAGACATAACGTGTGGTACAATAAAACATTCAAAATTCTTCAGCAATATAACCCAAATTGTGGGACGGGAAAAGAATTATTGTTTGAGCTGCCTAGAATTGTTGAGAGTCAGGCAGCATACAAATATAAATAAATAATAGGAATAATAATAAATAACGAAACATAGTAAATACTTGTTTCTTTAGCAAAATGTATTCTACTTATTCTAGCTATGTTGTGAGACAGAAAAGAAACAGGAACTTGTTTCCAACTTTCTAATTTCTATGATATTACTAGGCTATGCTAGTCTCTGACCATAATAAAGATTTGATTTGATTACTAGGCATCAAACTTATTGCTAATAAGTTTTCAAATTTAAGCCTTAAAAATTAGACTTTTTAAATAAATCAAAGTGGATATTTAAGCACTTTGAATATAATATCTAAGGAATATGATTCAAAGGAAGCAAATGCATTGATTGCCTTATTATTTTTCTAGAACAAACAGCGCTTTCACATTTTGAAATACCTTGCCTTGCATATCCTTATACTCTTTTTGGATTCTACTACAATCTTATATGAAGATTGTGCCCAAGTACATCAAACTGTTTATTTATAAAGAACAATCCTCACTTTTTTGTCAAGCCTTTTCTGATTAATTCCTTGTCTGGTTCAGTATCTGATTTTAGATTTCACTCACCATTAGTTAAATATATTTTATCTTAGTGTATAATTTCTTCTACAAGAATACTATTTAGATTGTCCTATTGATTTCAGAATAAATATATTTAAGACAGTTGGTAAAAATAATCATAGTTCTACCTAATGTTTCTTAGCTGCTTCAATTTCTGCTGATAGCCAGAGTTAAGAGTAAGGTTTGTTGCTGAAGGTAGAAATTTCTCACAAAGCTTCACAATAAGAAGTGGATACAGCAAGAACAGCTACAGCACAATTAAAGTGAAGCACAAATACAATAATAGACTATCATGGAGAGTTACTCATATGGCACCTTAAGTACAAGAAGCCAGTCTTTCAGTCTCCGCCGCAGCACATTAACTCCAAGCTACTCCCAAATAGGCCTGTGCCAGATGCTTTCCTATAGCCAATCATCCTCTGCCTCCCTGCTTTCTCACTCTACACAGAAACAGCAGTCTTCCCATGATTTGGGTGTATGAGACTTGAATTGGTCAAAGAGTTGGTCCTGATATCTTCCTACTGCTGCTAAAACCAAAATATTCTCAATCTCCTTTTAAACTTTCTCAAATGAAAGTGACAAGCCAGGAGCATGTGACATAACATACACTGAATCAAACAAAATTGAGTTCACTTCAAAAATATTAGCCTTTTTATTTTGAAATAATTACGCAAATATTCATTTCAGAAGGTAAATTCCAGAAATGATCAGTTTCTCCTTCAATTATTTTTAAATTAATACATAATTAAAATAATAGTCAAATAATTAAAATAATAAAATAATATCAAATAAATAAAGTATATTTATTTTAGTGAGATCCTGCAAAAACACTGCTAAATGATATAAATTGAAGTAATTAATGGAAGGGATTATCAAACTTAATGATCTGAAGTCTTTAGATGAAGTCTTTAGATTTTAAAGATTTCATCAAAACCATCTGATTTTAAAAAAATTAAAAGTACTCAATTTGCAACATTAAAAGGCAATTTTGTGAATACCGTATTTTTCCGACTATAAAACGATACTTTTTTCTAAAATCCTTACGCTAAAAATTGAAGGGCGTCTTATTCAAGGAAGTCAGCTGAGAATCGCCCGGTTGCAAAACTGTCCATACTTTGTTTCTGCAGAGAGGCTTCTTCCTATTGCTAGCCTCCAATCACGAGTGAAATAGCTTGTCTCCCAAACAGACTTCCTCCAATCACGAGCCTGATGTAACTGACGTCAGCTGATGCTGAACAAACCAATGAGAGGAAGGCTGTTTGCAGAGACAAGCTATCGGCAGTTTCACTCGTGCTTGAATGTAATCAGTTATGCAAAAGAACCTGGAAATAGAGCTGCAGAGAGACGGTTTGGACCTCCTCCCACCGAGTGTATCAGGTAAATGTTAACTAATTACTAAATAAAAATGTGTTCTGCACTATCTTTAAAATATTGATTTCTTAATTTGGGGTTGGAAAAGTGGGGGTCGTCTTGTATATGGGGGCGTCTTATTGTCGGAAAAATACGGTATATTCTAATAGAAAAAGATGCTCTACTAGAAATTTTACTTACCCAAATATCTGACTCTGCCAAATAGCATGTGTGTATTACCTCTGACTCAGATGTGTTACTTACATTACAGGCAAAGATAAGAGGCAAAGCCTGGTTGCTTCCGGGGACAGCAATGGCAGACTAAAGACTTTTGCGGCGCTGACAACCATGGTGAAAAGAGGAGCCAGCTCCTCAGAATCTCTCTCTGGATTAAGGAGAGGACAAGGATTGCCCACAAGTTTGCTCCATACAGAGTCTCCCTACAAAGAGATTGTAAAATAGCAATCTCCAGCAGGTTTGAGAGTTCTGGGAGCGAAGAGAAAAACATCCTGCCTAAGGCACGGTTCCGTGCCTCTCAAAGAGACACTGGGTTCGCCTTCTTCCTCTCTTAATTACTTTAGGAACTTGCTTTTTATGGATTACTTAGAAGTTAAGAACCTTCCAAAGGGCAAGTTTTATTACACCAGGAGAATCTCCTTCTACCTTGGATAAAAGAAGCTACATGTAAGTCTAAGGATTAAAAAGAAAAGATTTACTTTTTGAATGGCAAAAGGGTTTGAAAAATTAAAGGGCTAGATGGACATGAAAGAATATATCCTGCGGGGTGTTTAAAAATTACTAAAAAAAATATGAAGATTTTGAAATTAATTGTAAAAAGAACCTCCTGTGGGAAAGTTTTCTTGTCTAGAAAATAAACAAATGATAAGGAAACTTGACTGAGGGAACCAGAGAGAACAACTGATTACATTTAAAGGGGAAGAGATCCATTAATACAATGGAGCAGTACTATTTGACTATAGAAGATATTAAGGTGATTTGGGAGCAATGTACTCAGAAACTACTTACAAGACTGACACTATGATAGAGGATACAGAAGAACAACAGATTTCATTGGAGAAAACAGAGACTAAGGATGAACTGAATGTGGATTTTGAGTTTTAAAAAATGCTGGATTATAAAAGTGATTTGGAAAAAGATGCTGCAGATCTGAAAATGGAAAAAGATGCTAAAATGGATTTACAGATAAATCAGCTGATGTCTTAATAATTAAAGGGGACATACAAATGATAAACCAGAAAAGTGATTTAGAAAGCCTTTTTATTTTGGATTTACAAAAAGAATGTGTTAAACCAATGAAGCTGTTCCTGAGAAGAGACAAAGAGAAATTATTGAGGCTGTTCCTGAAAGAAGACAAAGAAAAAATGATAAGGAATCAATTTGTGGGACATTATTTGTCAGGATTAAAGATTACACTTTTTAAAAGTAAAAAGAAGCTTTATAAAGTGAAACTATTTTATTACTGTTAAAATATAGGTTGCTTCTGTTAGTTAACAATGGGATTTCTTTTTGACCAGAACTGAAAGACGACATTTTTAGGATTTGTGTATAAGTGGGGAGAGATTTCTTTTGCTTTAGTTTTTTAGAAAAAGTAATAAATTGGACTATAAAATTATTTTTTTTATTAAGATTAAAATACATATGTTATTATTTACGGTAGCCCTAAATGGACTTTTGCTGATTAGGACTGAAAGATGAGTTTCTACAATTTGATTATTGATAAGATATGGGAAAGAAGAGAATTTTGTTATGAAATACTAGAGAAGGTGTTAAATTATTTGAAACTATTTATGCTTGTCTGGAGTGAGGGGTAGTCATCTTTTATATATCTTCCTTTTCCTTTCCTTTCCTTTATCTCTTTGCACTTCTCCTTTTTCTTTTTTACTCTTTACAATTTCCTTAGTTTGTATTAGTTTTTTATCCTTGTATTTGAAAAATCTAATAAAATGTATTATAAAAAAAAAGACACAAAGCTTGGAAAGGGTGAAGACAACTATAGTCCTGCTCTTGGGCTTAATTGTGAAAAATGCTTGGAGTAGAAAGGGCCTAATATATGAATCATACTTTAAACTAACAAACAACTTAAATGTAAAATTTTATTAGCTACTTTGATCATTATAATTTTTAACTACAAATTTCTCCATAGGTACCATATATACTCATGGATAAGCCAAGAATTTTAGGTTCCAAAATGCACCGCAAAAATTGGGTTCACTTATCCATGGATGGGCTTATCCACAAGTACATACATTTTTTTAAAGTACCCATATATTCTCATGGACAAATCCATCCACAGATAAGCCGCCCCTTGAATTTTTAACCAAAGTACTATGAATATGAAAACAAATGAAGTCCTTCAGAGTATTTTGGAAAAAACATGAAAATTTTGAGGGTTGGCTTATCACAGGTGGTGTACTTTTCAAAGGTTTATCCACAAGTATATATGGTATGTACCTAACCTTTCAATCCTAAACTTTACTTAGAACTCTACCAATGATTTTCAAGTTACTGTGTTTAGGAGCATAGCCTTCAACTTTGCCTTTAAACATGATTAAGGTAAACAGAAATAAATGTAGCATCATTCTGGATCCAGCATTCCACTAATTAAGGGGGAAGAGGAGATGGCTAAAGACTATTGCTTGGCTGCATGTTTTTAAAAAGTTATGAGTACAAACCAAAGCAGCCCCATTCCAAACCACTTTAGTTCTTTAGACCCAAGGGCCATTAAGGATTTATTTATTTAAATCAAGAACTGACCTCTCTAGGGAGGTGAGACAAACTGATTTTTAGAAAGTACATTCAGCTTCTCAGTGAAAAACACAGACATTCAACTAAGTGAGCTCTAGACATTCAGGAGTTAATCAGTATTTTAAATTTGTCTCTATGCTATACAGGTTTCAGTGACTTTTGCTTTTTCAGAAGGACTTTGACAAGGGGGAGGGGAGGAATGCTGTGAAAAAAGCAGAATTTCCTATCATACACTTTTAAAAATATTTCTAGTTTCAAAAGTAATTTGTAAGACTACACAAAGACAAATCCCACTGGGTGTGTGATACAAATTATATGATTTACTTTATTATAGATTTCATCTCTGCTGGCTTCAACTAACACCGTCTTTTGATTCAGGATTCCACAGAAGAGTTACAGAACCTCAAATTGCAATTTATTTTTGAATTAAGGTTGTGTTGCCTCCATCTTCTTCCATAAATATTTGCTGATGAGTACAGCCAGAATATGTTACTTAAAATTTACTTCAACTGAAAAGCATCAGGAATTAATTTTCTGTATTTATTGCGAAGTAAATTTGGCTAACTTAATCTGAATTCAACTGAAATATTCTCAAAGGCTGGAGTGAAATCTCATATAGGGTATTGATTGTTCTTTTCTTGTTGATTCAGAAAAAGAATAAAGTCATTTCATTTAATGAATGAAAAATATATTTTGTATTCTTTCTCTGCTGTTTTTGCTTTCTGGCATGGCCACTTATATGTAAAGAATCAAACTCATTTTTAAGTATGGATAAGACAAACACAGTCCATTTCAAGTCTCAACAGAATTCTGCTGCCTGGGTTCTATAATGAAAAGAATGCTCATTTTTAAACCTTCCTATTGACTCTGATGAATCACCTTTAATTATTCTTAAAGATGACCACAATTGGTAGCCAAAATGATGAAGTAATATTTATAAACAAAGTAAGGTTACTGGAATTTGTCACTAAAGTATGGATAATTCTGCTCTACCTACTGAGCATATAATTTAAATGAATATTGACAAATTAAAGCTAGTATTATCCTTTATACTATCTTATATACCTTAATTCAATAATGCAATGAATTGAGAAACTGAACTACAGAAGCTGATTTTAAGTTTGCAGTTCTATACACCCATGGACCCCTTCATGGATCACTGCCTTGTCGTGGCGAAGGGGCTTGCATAACTCAGTGAAGCCATGAGCTATACCGTGCAGGGCCACCCAAGACGGACAGGTCATGACAGAGAGTTCTGACAAAATGTGGTCCACTGGAGAAGGAAATGGCAACCCACTCCAGTATCCTTGCCAAGAAAACCCCATGGACAATGTTAAAAGGCTAAAAGATATGATGCCGGAAGATGAGCCCCTCAGGTCGGAAGGTGTCCATTATGCTACTGGGGAAGAGCGGAGGGCATTTCCAAGTAGCTCCAGAAAGAGTGAAGTGGCTGGGCCAAAGCCGAAAGGACGTTCAGCTGTGGATGTATCTGGAAGCGAAAAGAAGGTCCGATGCTGTAAAGAACAATATTGTATAGGTACCTGGAATGTAAGATCTATGAACCAAGGCAAGCTGGATGTGGTCAAACATGAGATGACAAGATTGAACGTCGACATCTTGGGAATCAGCGAACTGAAATGGACGGGAATGGGTGAATTTAATTCGGGTGACCATTATATCTACTACTGTGGGCAAGAAACCCTTAGAAGAAATGGAGTTGCACTCATAGTGAATAAGAGAGTGGGAAAGGCAGTAATGGGGTACAACCTCAAAAACGACAGAATGATCTCAGTGCGTATCCAAGGCAAACCATTCAATATCACAGTCATCCAAGTCTATGCCCCAACCACTGATGCTGAAGAAGCTGACGTTGACCGCTTCTATGAAGACCTACAACACCTTCTAGAACTAGCACCAAAAGATGTCCTTTTCATCATAGGGGATTGGAATGCTAAAGTAGGAAGTCAAGGAGTAATCGGAATAACAGGCAAATTTGGCCTTGGAGTACAAAATGAAGCAGGGCAAAGGCTAATAGAGTTCTGTCAAGAGAACAAGCTAGTCATAGCAAACACTCTTTTCCAACAACACAAGAGACGACTCTACACATGGACATCACCAGATGGTCAATACCGAAACCAGATTGATTATATACTTTGCAGCCAAAGATGGAGAAGCTCTATACAGACAGCAAAAACAAGACCAGGAGCTGACTGTGGCTCAGATCATGAGCTTCTTACTGCAAAATTTAGGCTTAAATTGAAGAATGTAGGGAAAACCACTAGACCACTCAGGTATGACTTAGATCATATTCCTTGTGAGTACACAGTGAAGGTGATGAATAGATTTAGAGGATTAGATTTGGTAGACAGAGTGCCTGAAGAACTATGGACGGAGGTCCGTAACATTGTACAGGAGGCAGCAACTAAAACCATCCCAAAGAAAAAGAAATGCAAGAAAGCAAAATGGCTGTCTGATGAGGCTTTACAAATAGCTGTGGAAAGAAGGAATGCGAAAAGCAAGTGTGAAAGGGAAAGATATATGCAACTGAATGCAGATTTCCAGAGAATAGCCAGGAGAGATAAGAAGGCCTTCTTAAATGAACAATGCAAAGAAATTGAGGAAAACAATAGAATGGGGAAGACTAGAGATCTCTACAAGAAAATTGGAGATATGAAAGGAACCTTTAGTGCAAAGATGGGCATGATAAAGGACAAAAAAGGCAGGGACCTAACAGAAGCAGAAGAGATTAAGAAGAGGTGGCAAGAATACACAGAAGAACTATACAAGAAAGATCTTAATGTCCCTGATGTCCATGCTGGTGTGATCACTGACCTTGAGCCAGACATCCTAGAGAGTGAAGTCAAGTGGGCCTTAGGAAGCATTGCTAACAACAAAGCTAGTGGAGATGACAGTATTCCAGCTGAGTTATTTAAAATACTAAAAGATGATGGTGTTAAAGTGCTGCACTCAATATGCCAGCAAGTTTGGAAAACGCAACAGTGGCCACGGGATTGGAAAAGGTCAGTTTACGTTCCAATTCCAAAGAAGGGCAACGCCAAAGAATGCTCAAACTATCGCACAATTGCACTCATTTCACATGCTAGCAAGGTTATGCTCAAAATCCTACAAGCTAGGCTTCAGCAATACATGAACCGAGAACTACCGGATGTACAAGCTGGGTTTCGAAGAGGCAGAGGAACTAGAGATCAAATCGCCAACATTCGCTGGATCATGGAGAAAGCACGAGAGTTCCAGAAAAATATCTACTTCTGCTTCATTGACTATGCAAAAGCCTTTGATTGTGTGGATCACAACAAACTGTGGCAAATTCTTAAAGAGATGGGAATACCAGACCACCTTACCTGTCTCCTGAGAAATCTGTATGCGGGCCAAGAAGCAACAGTTAGAACCGGTCATGGAACAACCGATTGGTTCAAAATAGGGAAAGGTGTACGACAAGGCTGTATACTGTCACCCTGCTTATTTAACCTATATGCAGAGTACATCATGAGAAATGCCAGGCTGGAAGAATCACAAGCCGGAATTAAGATTGCAGGGAGAATCATCAACAACCTCAGATATGCGGACGATACCACCCTAATGGCAGAAAGTGAAGAAGAACTAAAGAGCCTCTTGATGAGGGTGAAAGAGGAGAGTGCAAAAGCTGGCTTGAAACTCAACATTAAAAAAACTAAGATCATGGCATCTGGACCCATCAATTCCTGGCAAATAGAAGGGGTAGAAATGGAAGCAGTAACAGACTTCATTTATTTGGGCTCCAAGATCACCGCAGATGGAGACTGCAGCCATGAAATTAAAAGACGCTTGCTCCTTGGGAGGAAAGCTATGGCAAGCCTAGATAGCATATTAAAAAGCAGAGACGTCACCTTGCCGACAAAGATCCGCATAGTCAAAGCTATGGTTTTTCCAGTAGTAATGTATGGCTGTGAGAGCTGGACCATAAAAAGGCCGAGCGCCGAAGAATTGATGCCTTTGAACTGTGGTGCTGGAGAAGACTCTTGAGAGTCCCCTGGACTGCTAGGAGGTCAAACCAGTCAATCTTAAAGGAAATCAACCCTGATTGCTCATTGGAAGGATCAATAATGAAGCTCAAGCTCAGATATTTTGGTCACCTAATGCGAAGAGAGATCTCTTTGGAGAAGACCCTGATGCTGGGAAAGATTGAAGGCAAAAGGAGAAGAGGACGGCAGAGGATGAGATGGTTAGATAGCATCACTGAAGCAATGAGCATGAAACTGAGCAAACTCAGGGAGGCAGTGAAGGACAGGAAGGCCTGGCGCAATATGGTTCATGGGGTCACGAAGAGTCAGACACGACTTAATGACTAAACAACAACAACACCCATGGAAGTAGAATTGTGAAAGGGAATGCTTAAAAGCCAACAATATCCTGAAAGGAGTTTAGCAAGGAACACCATTACTTTATTTTTGTCTGCCCCTCAAAAGTATATACTTTTACACTGCTTTTGTAAAACACAGAGCCAATGCTGAGTACTAAAGATTAAACTTAAAGTTTATAACTCAAGCAGAATTCCTAGACACAAACCTTATATTTTCTATCAGTGACATCTAAGATTAAACACAAATGCCTTATATTCAGGACTTCTAATTAAAATCAATTCACATTTAAAAGATATATATTATCAGAAAATACTAACTATAAAACTGCAGTCCAACATCTCTCAGCCTTAGTCAGTTGGAAATACAACCATGCTTTCTGGGTAATTAAGATGCCATAATGTAGTATGAACTAAGAAATCCCATATATTGAAATTATTTCCTTATGTCACTGATAGTGATGGCTCAAACACATAGCTCTAGGGTTACCTAGTGGACTTCATGTCTTTTCTTTTTAGTGAGATGGTCTTCCGTTCAGGATCCTATTTCTTTTATGTAAGCGCAGTGTGTATGACTGTGGAAAGTTGTAGAGCAGCCAGGGAAAAGTTGCTATTTCAATGCTTAGCACTTGAATAAAAAGCTAATATATCAATAAAGTAAAAGTGGGAATTTCTTCTTTATATTAGTAAGATTATTTTCAAGTGTTTCAGCTCAGGAACTTTCAAAATAGTTTAAATATCTGCACCAATGTATACTGAATATATATACAATTGCCAAAGAATCTGATTAGTGGATTCCCAGGAATATGCTAGTGAAGTATTAGATCCACATCACTCGAGAGTGGACAGCACAAATCAGATTAGCCTAAATCCCAAACAGTCTCAGACTTCTGTTATGGGTCCTTAAGCTGATACACTGTCCTTTTAACAAAAAAAGGAGGGGGGCATAAGTAAAAAATACTCTTTTTGAACATGTGAGAGGATCACAGAATCTTGCCTCCTGATTTCTTTTACTTTGGCTACAACAACACAATGAAATATAGGATGCCTACTAACTCTGTACTCCACCACAGCTCTTTAGTGTTACATCACATCTAATCACATATCATGCATAATTAGCACATAAGAAATTTGGTAATATGAAAAATGATTAAGCATTTTGTTCAAAATAGTATGACTTTAGGGCAAATAGGAAGCTACTGCCAGCCAGATGTTGTCACCAATAATCAAATAAATTAGTTACAGCTTGTTCAATAATGTTAAGCTGACTTTAAAATACTAGGAATCTCTGGTATTAGTCAAAATGCAGAAGGCCTAGCTAGAAACAATTCCTTATCAAAGCAGCCAACACATGAATCCAACTTGGAGGAACTTAGCAGACTGCTCAGTCCAAGACAGTAGAGACAAATCAGAAACACAGATTTTAACTTAAGATTTCTAGAAAAACAAAGTGGCTGAAGTAGCTATCTTTTGCTGGATTTCAGCAATCAATTGTCCTAATTCATATCATCATGTGCTCATATTCCATTTGCAACTCCTTTGAATGTGCCAGTTAATTACAGCATCTGGTTTACAGTCTGTTTGATTGCCTCTTATTCTACAACCAGCTATTTATTAGAAATAACATTGATCTCTGATCTTTGTAACCATCTGCCTTGTTGTTAACTAAGAACTGCAACTTCAGGTGTGGGAGCTGATCACTCAGCTGACTAGTACAGTCAACAAGAAACCAACAATAAGGGGAGGAAGAGGATAATAGACGATAATGGAGAACTTGTGTGTATGTTCATAGGAGTCCATGAGCATTCTGATGGATGTGGGCTTTGGCTGTTAATCTGACAACATGTGCAGCCCTCTGAGATAATAAGTTTGCTACCTATGCTGCAATGCATTTAGTTGTCACAGATCATTAGAACTGAGTTCTAACTTTCTAACAATTCTTAGCCTAAAGTTCACCAATATGGTTTTAATCACTTAAATGTTTCCTGAAAAATAAATTATAAATACATTCATATATATTCTTCCTGAAATACACTAATACTAACAAAATTAGAGCAAACTCTACAACTGTTCGATCTTAAAGAATCATTATGTTAAAATCAACTTGATAAAAATTTATCAACTCTAGTTTAACATTCCAGTAAAATGAATCAAAGCAATAAAATACAGCATCCTACAATCATGTTCCCACATTATAAAAATATCTTGTCCAAATTTCCCAGTAAAGGTTATTAGTCTCCAACAGTACAATTCTAACCGTACTCGAAAAGGCAATCCTAATTAATTCTAACAGAATTACGTTTATTTAAAAGTGAGTTCCACTGTATTCAGTGGGACTTAGTCACTTAAGTGTATATAGCATAACATCTTTTATCAGCCTTTTATATACAGTCACACAACTTATTTCAAACTGTCTTCTTATGGTTCGGGTTTTTGCCAATCACTACAGAAATTTAGGAGCATGATCTAGAAACATCATTCCAAGTTAAGGCATTTTCATTGCCAAACTAAGATACAAACTCACTCAAACTGACCTCATACTGCATACAGAATCTACTGTATGTAGGTTGTTCTTTTAAAAAACAGTGTTGTAGAAGAATTGTACCATTGTCTTCTTCCAGGATATTTTTCGGAGTTTACAGTCTAGTCAACAGCCCTGAATTTCCGAGGTGGACTGTCATACAAGTACTAATCAGGGCTGACTCTGCTTACCTTCAGAGATCAGCCAGGTGTTGTCAACTGCTGAGGCCAACCGCAAGTTCATTAACATTATTTCATACTAATAGTTGGAAATACTGTTTTTCCTCAATAAGGAATGAAATAAAGTACATATTATCCTACTAAAGCATAAAAAACAAAATAAATTATTTCAATACTTCTGGTTCCAATTAAACTGTACATAGGAGTTGAACAATCTGTGATTTAACTTTGTTTTCCTGCCATACCATTTGTAACATTACTATAAATGTAAGAAACCCACTGAGTCTTTAAATGTTTAATAACCTGAGATGTTGTCTTATTAGAGGTTTCTCTATAAAAGCTCTCCTGTATGAATATTATCAAATACGTATTTGTAGAAATATGTTTTTAGTTGTATAAGGTAATGTGGCAGGAGTGGATTAACTAGGCTGAAATTCACTGGCTCTTTTCTCATGATATGACTGACATACTCAGCTGCTATTTCCAGGAAAGTAATATACCCAGTAAAGTAGCAGCAAAATATCATGAAGAACAAAGCTTGTTTGAGAGGGAGCAGCCAACTTCCTTTATAGAAACTGGCCAGTTGTGCTTTTTTTTAACTGTTGGGGAGAAGTGGCTACATATAAATATCACAAGAATGACTAATTTTTATCTCATGCAAATGCTGCTCAACATAGTAAACCAAAATTGTTAACATGAGTTGCTGATAAACTAGTGCATCTTCATCTTCAAGTGAAACAGAATTCAATTATACATACCACAGTTTGGTGATTAACTTGAATCACTTCATCGCCAGCATGGATTTTCTTACATCGATCTGCAGGTGACTGAATTTAAAATAAAAGAGATGATAAAGAATACAATTCTTACATATTATCATCTCTCCTTTTGCAAAAACAAAAATCATTAAGCTATGAAGATTGTATTTAAATTTTCCAATAAATAAATAGTTTTGTAAATATATAAATTTATTTTGAATTTTTAAAATATGCAAACTAGGAGTTCTTGGGCATATCTCAATTTATTATCTATTATTTTCCAATCAGGATGTAAATACAGGAACAAATATAAAGATACAAATATAAAAGCAATGAGCAATTAAGAACTTCCATCATTCTGCACAGAAACTGTGACCTTCAAGACAAATGTTCAAGCCTTCAACTTTAACCCATTATCTTCCATTACTTTTTTCTCCCCTTCTTTCTAAATATGACTGGTAAACCATATTATTCTCTTAAGGATTATGGGGGACACAGGAATGATGTATATCTTTCAATGTAAACTTCATTAATAGTTGCAATAAAAAGAGCCTTTTTAATAACCCATACTTGCTTAAAATTTCAAACAGTAATATAGTTATCTAGTTTGCTAACCAATTAGGCATTTCAAGTATGAATGTTGTAAAATTTGCAGAGATTACAAGAATATTTCTAAAAAGTTTATTTCTGTAACTATATTTTAATTGAGCAATGAAATTTCATTGTCTTTTTTCTGTATGTGGATTTAAGCAATCCTAGTAAAATATTTTTTATATAAGTAATAAACCTATTCATACCAGCTCATGAGCATTAACAATATGAATCAAAAACTTTATCAATAAAATCACAACTACCAAGATACAATTTAAAACACTTTAAAACACAGCAGAATATAAATAATATAATATCAATTTTTGTTGTTGTTGTTCAGTCATTAAGTCGTGTCTGACTCTTCGTGACCCCATGAACCATATCACACCAGGCCTTCCTGTCCTTCACTGCCTCCCTGAGTTTGCTCAGTTTCATGCTCATTGCTTCAGTGATAATATTAGTATCTGCTTAAAAATCCAAACAGGAGGAAGGCAGAACTATAGACTTCAACCTAACAGAAGCAGTATGTTACAAAGATGGTAGCATTTCCAACTGAAAAAGTTTTGCTCTTCAGTCTCAGGTGGGTTGCTGTATTTAATCCTGAATGAAACTACATATGTAATTCAGAAACTGGGCTGAAGTGGGAAAGAGTATTCGTTTCCCTTAGTTCATCTGCTATCTACTTTTTGGTACTGTACAGCAATTAAGATTTGGGTGGACATAGGAATTCTATCTCACTGATCAGATACTCCATTCAATAATCAGTTCTGAGTGCTTGTTACTGGATTTTATACTGCTTATGTTCACCAATGTACTTGATGCCTAAGAGTCTCTCTTCCTGATTTAGCTGGGATAATCTGACATTGGATTACTCTAAGTTCCTTGTCCTGAAATATTTCAGTAGCCCCACTGAAGTTATCCAGTCAGGAATGATTGATGAATTTATGTCTATAACTATGCACCTAACCTAACTAGTATACATTTGGATTTGGTTTTCTATATAGGTGGAGCTGTTGGAGCCTAAATCTACTGTCATAGACAGCTCACTCCCTGGTAACCGAGACTGATAGCTGGTATAAATTTATGCTGGAGTGAAGGACTGGTTAAAATGTTTCAACTCAGGCTCCTGATGAATGCAGACTGCTTTATGTATATCCTTGTAGGACTCTCCCATATTAACTGTTAATGAACTGATTGACTGATATGTGGAATATGAAGAAGACCCAGGCAGATAAAACTTTTACACCTTAATTATCTCTTCCCCTTGCTGAACCAAATCAGTCTCTTGGTTTACTAGGAACTAAAAGCAATAACGTGGGTGAAATATTGATTTGAGAAGCAGGAAGAGGACTTCATGGAACAGATCAATTGAGCACTTAACACGGTCCATTTGAAAACCTACTTGAAGCCCTACACTGCTATAGTGGAAGTGGCAAATAAGGCTTACATCTCCACCTTAATTGAATATACACCAAATAATGCCTTTTTCTATACTGCAAAATATTCCCCAAGATGTTTTGTTTGCTTGTTAGATTTATACCCCACCTTTCTGCCAGGAGCTCAAAGTGGCCTTGGGGGGAATGTCTCTTCATTTAACAACAATTCTGCAAGATAGGATGGACTGAGAGAAAGTGACTGGTCCAAGTCACTCAGTGGGTCTGCATGGCAAGTGATTCTAAGGTGAACCTGAACCTGGGCCTTCCTGTCCTAGTCTGACATCCTTACCATTATTCCACACTGCTGAAATAATAATTGGAACAGACCAGTGGCATGCTATAGGCAAACCGCTTTGTTCTTCGAAGAAAGCTGATCAGAACCATCTAGACTTGGACTTCAGTGTTGAGGCAAGGATGTGACTTCAACAACCTTTTGTCTTGTTATTTTAAATCCATTTTAGCTTGTAGAGCATGGAGATGTGAACAGGATGTATGAAAAGATAAAGGCTACTGCATACTTAATCAACCCTTATCTCTCATGACTGATTAAATCAGCTAGGGTGAATTAATCTTAAAGCTAAAAGAGGTAATCAATGCTTTCTCACAGTAGAGCTATGCTCCCTTCTGCCTAAATGAGGCATTAATAACACTTCTACTGAAGAAACTTTCCCTTGACTTAGATCTGATCAATTACAGACTAGATATAAGCTCCAACATTCAATTTCTGTGAAAGATGACCAAGAGGTCCAGATATACTGTATATGACTTATAGTTTCCTCAGGTCTTTTAGTAGAAATATGATACTAAATTGCTTTGGTCATTTCAGTGGATAAAATCAGAAACAAGATGAGGGGAGTATGATATTCATAGCTTTGGACTTTGCGGCAGCTTTTGGTATCACTGTACATTCTAGTTTGCCTAGATGGGATTGGGCCTTAAAAAGTCTTGTTGCTTGTGGGCCATTTCCAGAAGAAAGTACTGGGAGCTAAGCCCTTGACCTGTGGTGTCTCCAAGTGTTCCATCCATGATGTTCAATATTTAAATTTAGCAGCTGGGGAGATCAACTGCAGTTTTGAAATGCTCTACGGTTCCTTACTATCCAACTGTAAAGAAGCAATCAGTATCTTAACATTTCCTAATAGTGAGCTAGCTGAAAATAAATCCAGAAAAATGGAAGGACCATTAATAAATAGGAAACTGGATTCAAAAATTAAGGTAAACTTGTTTTAGTTAGCTCTCCTGGCAAGAACATGTTCACAGTGTTGGAATGTTCCCTAAGCCTCAGATGTTACTGGATTCACAGATGGAGGCTGTGCAAAGTTAAACTCTTCTGAACTGGTCAGATATAGTGGTTATCCTTACTTTAGTTATTTTCCTTGACTGTGGATTGCCCTTCTAATAGGAATCGTGTTTAATGTCAACTATCTTAACACTGACGAAAATCTGTAAAAACACA
Source organism: Python bivittatus (assembly GCF_059951505.1). Taxonomy (NCBI): domain Eukaryota; kingdom Metazoa; phylum Chordata; class Lepidosauria; order Squamata; family Pythonidae; genus Python; species Python bivittatus. The sequence continues at coordinate 31,941,230 of NW_028277074.1, forward strand.
TCTTTTTTTGGCAACCTTTTAATTGTTTAATTGTTTTAGTATTAATTTTACTCTTCATTTTAATTTGTATATCTATATACCTATTTGTAACCACATTGAATACTTATTAGAATAGAAACATAGGGTATATATCAAATAAATTTTAAAAATTAAAATATTCAATTAGAAGATAGCTAACGTTCCTGTATAATCTTGGGTTTTACTACAGGCGGCATACAAATTTAACAATAAATAAATAAATAAACAAACAAACAAACAAACAAACATAATTTCCCAGCAAGAAATAGGGCATATAGCACTATTTGAAGTCACCTAGAAGCCCCTTTCATGAGGGTGATTTCCCATTCAGAAATGTGGCTGGCTAGAAACTTTTTTGCTTGAGTAGTAGTATCAGCTAGTGAAAGGAAATCTCACAAGCTGTAGCAAACCAGCTGAATCCATAAGATGCAAGGCTGGAGGTCTCAAACTTCCTTTCCCAGAAGCCTTTCACATGCTATCCTTTCTTCCAGATTTGGGATAGTGGCTTATTATTTATGTTGCTACCAGCTGTGTTCTGGGGAGCCCTCACTTGATGTGTATTGCCTAATCCTGATGTGTATGAGAGATAGCCTTTCATATCCTGCGCTGCTTTTCTAGTAATTAAGTGTCCAAAAAGTAGAAATAATTTCAATACTGCAACCTCCTGGCCATGTAATGTAGAGGCATAGTGTCTAGAGGATAAAGCCCTTCTTCTCTCTTGGGAGACAGATCAATCTTACAAGAGGAAAACAAAATAAAAACTTCATTTTACAAAATGAAAGATGAAATATAAAATCCCTTTTTAACCTGAAATATAAGAAATGCAAACACACAATATCTAAAAATGTGAATTATAGAGCTGCCCAAATCAGCTGACAATTTAAGTAAAAACAAAAAAAACCAAGAAAATCCAGTGCCCTTGACAGACCACAAAATGGTGTTTATCTGCTATAAATGTGTATTAACTACCCCAAAGTTTCCATAAAGGAAAAAAAATTATAGGATGGAGAGTAATGTTAATATATGACATAAATTAATTACTCAGTCACATAGATTACATAACTAGATCAATTACATAAATTAATATTACATATTACAAGGCAATTCTATAAATAAAAACATAATTTCTAGTACATAGAAATAAGAACATGAAACAATAAGAACTCTGGTCTTTAGTACTACATAGCAAACATAAATCAATCTAGTACAAATTCCTGGCTAAATATTTTTGCCAATTTTTACAGAAATAGAACCATTCCTGCAACACACGTTTCCTCTGCACCAATTACCTGGACTTCCCCAGACTCTTGGAAATTCAATTTTCATCAGGGGCTGCTAGGAAAATGGTAAAGTCCACAATTTTTCCAGCCCTCAATCCACATATTTTTACAATTTGTTTTAAAATAATCAGCCTTTCCTATCTCCCATTCTGTACATGACCAAAGCACCTCTCCCTTGTGAGGATGCATACAGAATGCCTAGCATGAAAGGCTGCCCTTTATATGGAGATATGGATTAATAGTCTGGTATGAGGGGCTGGAAGGAAAGTTAGATTCACAACCACAACATATCTACAAAGAAACAATAACACACTCATGGATTTGTGAGCAAATCAGGGTGATTTTCAGTCCTCTGTATTAACTACCTGAAAGCCAACTCCTTGACATCACTGATTTTCCCTCCACTGAGTAAAGAAAGTGCTGAGCATATCACATGCATTCCATTTAGACACACTAAATGTATCCCAAATGAAAGGGCATATTGAATCATTTATAATACAGAATCCCACAGATTGTAGAAGAAGGACATCTAGAAGAGACAAATAAATGGAAATAGTTCCCTGAATGCAACAAATATCAGAACCACTTAAATGGGATATACTACATTTTAAAAGCAAAAGGCATTTTATATAGCCTACACAAAATTTCTTACCAATAAGACAGTAAGACATATCATTTTCAAATAGGCTATAATATATATTTTCCTAAAGTTTACTGCATATATTCCTAGTCCATAAAAACACAAATATGTTTCACCATAATATCTTCCCATAGAAAATTCATAATACAAAAGCTTCTATTCAATTTCTATTATTTGAAAGCATTTTTTTTTCAGATTCTGATGCTAAAATTGCCATCTAAAGTTTGGATTCTTTTTAAAAAAATGCCAAAGATAAATTATTTAGTTGTAAGTGATCAATTTACTGTTTTCTTGTTGTATCTGACTTTTGGTCTCCATAATAAGTTTTGTCATTGTTGCAATGATAACGTAAATTTTCACAATTTTTAGGACACAGTAGTAAGTGAAGAGATTCCATCCTATCTGAGAAAAAAGAAATAAAACCTCTTCTAAAATGATACCTTCGACCTGTAACTTTTAATAAAAATACTCATAATAAATTATTATGAATCAGTTAAGTAAAAATTAGCTAAAAATATACATATATTCTCAAGAAATGGAGAAAACTAAAATTAGTTTTAGTTGTACAGTTGAACCATCAACTTCAAGTGGTTTAAAAAGTTAATTACATTGCAACTGATCTTAAAATATAATAAGAGGATTCTTATTAATGTGACAGAGCTCTATATAGTTTTGCTATTCATTATACAATTTCTGTATTTCCCAGGATTGCTGAACCTATTTGGAAATTACAAAATATATTTTAAAAAGACAAAAGCAAGGCTTATCCTAACAGTAATTTATAGCACCACTTACAAATTCTAACACTTGATAAAAATAAAATAAATAAAGCACGTAAATATGACTTTGAATTATTTCTAAGTCCTTTACCAGCAATATCTTTGTGTATATGTATGACCTGGGAAACACATGGAAAACTGCATATGCTCTGTTCTAGATCATGTGACTGGGAGGAAGGAAGACTTAGAATGGAGCAGTTGCCAATATTCCAAGTCACTGCCCAGGGTCTGTCTCATACAGAAGCACTGGAGGATTGTCTTCTTTTTTCCTCCAAGCACCAGTCTGATTTGGCCCACATTTTAACTTTTTTTTTTTTTTTGCCCAGCCTCTCTTCCCACACCAAATTTGGTCCCATTCTCTTCAATTTTCAGAGGGTTATTGTGCTGCTGGACAAAGTTCCAACTCACTTTACATAATTTCTTTCCAACATTCTGCCGGGTTGAAAACAATAAAAAGCATTAAGGGATGATATGTCAAATTCTACAATATTCCAGTGCATCTAAAATGACTTTGAATTACTCTGCTTATGATTGTGCATAATTATTTCTAAATTGCAGTAATAGATTTTTCTTATCTACAAAAAGGATAATTGTACCTAATCTTGTTATACTTCACAAGTAGCCTCTTAAATGCTGGTGAGTGCCACTTATTAAATCAAACTTCAAAAACATAACTTATTTCTGCCCAAATATAAATCAATTTCTTTCTGAATAAATCCATTCATTATATATTAAGGCTATAAGTAGTATGTTCCTTTTACAAATGCTTGTATTTATCAAGAATGGGTGAATATCTTATATTTGTTATATATATATATATTTTAAGAGATGCTGACAGTAATGTCTTTCTAATAACTGTTCATGTAAGCATGTTGCTACTAGCAGTTCAAAGAAGCAATATACACATAGTGTATATAAAAGACATTTAGCCAATGATTTGTCATTCTGGTAAAAAAAAAAAAAACTACTTCAGAAGAAAAACAAACAAGGCTAACAGTCCACGTGATTCTTCTACAAACACATATTCACCCACATACTTGCAATTCCCTACCATCTCATTTAGCTTTGGACCCAATCAGTTTTGCTTAGGTTCATACGTATCTATCTGATCAGTCATGTAATGTACATGAAGGGGCAACGCAGATACTTTGGTCTGATATCACTTCTACCCTAGGAGAAATGTTAACCAAGTAATATAAACTGAGAAAAGAGAAATGGAGTGGGCATTCATGTGTATTATGCTGACTTAAAAATAGAGTGTTAGTAGCCCTTCTCAACCACTCATGAGGATTCAAATAATATAAAAGAGGTGAGAGAACTGTAGGAGTAAGCTTTCAGTCTCACTTACAGTATATACATTCAGTAAAACACCTGTAGAAAGCATCCATGGGTACACAGGGAGGGGCTCTCTAGTTTTGATAATCTGAAAATTAATATTTCAATAAGGAGCTTCCATAGAAAAAGAAACCCTATGATGGCTGCTAGGATGGGAGTTAGAATAGTTTATATTTAAAGAAGTTAGGTCTTTATTAGCTCCAAAATTAAATGATATTCCTATTTAAGAAGACAATGTTCATATCACATGATATGACAAGCCACATCCCTATGTGCAGTGAACTACTCTTCCCCTCAAGTTTGTGGATTGAAGTCAGCCAGTCACAGGATTTAGGATACTGTATTGTGTAAAATTCGTGCAAAAGGAACTTGTGGAAAAGGACATCTTCATAAACTTCTCATGATCTATAGACACCCTCTTTTGTTTATTCCCACTGGAAGTTTCCAGTGTACTACATTTGCATGACACAGTAAGCCCTTACAATTTATAGATAGTCATCTTCCAGGTGTGTGATATAGGAGTGAAGGAGCAATTTGGAATGTTTTATGCATAAATTAGTAACAAATCAACCTGTTTTGTATTATTATGTGAACTGCACAAGTAACTTTAGATGAGAGCTGGAGAGTTTCTGAAATTCCAACTACCATACTATACTATAAAATAGATTAATACAGTAGAGTGTCCATGGGTGAACTATGGATGAATTAGCTGTGTGTGTGTATTAATTGTATGTATGTATGTATGTATGTATGTATAAAAATCTCTAAGACTAAAATTCTAAACATAAAAGAGTGCCAAGAACATTTCTATTAAGAAAGCTTACACCTTAGCTGTTAATATTTTATCTTAAGTATGATAATCCTGATGAAATGGAAAAGACATTTTACTTTATCACAAAAGTCCACCAGGAACCCTCAAGCATATCTTATATGACAAGAAAACAAAAGATTTTACATCCCTTCAACAGACTAAACTTCTCATCAGTTTAATACAAGTTGTTTCAAGCTCTTTTCCCCATAAGCAGCCCTTCTTTTTCTAAATATATTCTTGATCCTTTGCAATTAACATAGGCAAGGACAGGGGTAACTTAATCTAAAGTTAAATTTAAAAATGCTCCAGACCTCAGCAAAATTTATTATCAATACTTACATTTTCTGTTGTTCCAGTAATTACATGGAGACCATCATATGTAGATTTAATGTACATACCCTAAGAAAAAGACATCATGGGAAAGAATTTGAAAAGTTTTTGCATACTACCATCCAATATATACTTCTCATCTGTCTAAAATTTATCTGCTAACAGTTGAGTGGTACTAGAATACTACTCTGAATAATAAAAAAGTGATTCCATCCAAAGCAAAACAAAAAAACCACCCCAAAACTGATGTATATCAGGTGAAAACTAGTTTAAACTTTGTGGCAGCTATCTTCGGATGCTATTCATTCGTTTGTAATGACTCATCATCTGGCTTAGATTTGTGTGACATGAAGTATATTCGCAATCTTCAGGCATCAACTGTAATGAACCATGGAATTATTTAAAATAACTTCCATATAGCAGCATGTTCATGTCTACTACTCTGGAGCTGGACATATAGTCTCACTTTTATAAGTACAATCTATAGGTACAGCACTACAAACTATACACAATCCAAAATAAAGGGCAAATCCATGTGTACGGAATCAAATCATGCATACTTCTCAGTTGTGTCAATCACATTAAGCTGCACAACATTTGGTTTCATGGTAGGGGGAAGCTATATTGAGTTTCCTACAGTGATCTGAAATTATATCTTAAGGGAGCCATTTTTAAAAATCCAAAGTTTTAAGGAATCATCATAAAAGAGGTTGGGAAAAGGCTGTAAAAAGTCAGGCCGTCATTTCATGATTAAAAAAGGGGTCAACTGCTCCTCAATAAAATAAGAAGCATGTACTGATTTCATAGGGTTTAAAATACAATACTTTAATAAACATGTTCATTGAAATGCATGCTGATTGAAACAAAAAATGAGTGATTACACAACAAAGAATTATTATAAAACATGGCAAATCATAATCTGTGAACTTTCTACTTACTAACAGGATCAATAAAAAGGTTTCTAATACATGTAAGCATTTATTATTTTGTAAAGTTATAAATTTGATTCAAGAACAGTGTGAAATTGATATTTAATAAGTTGATACATGTAGTTCAACACTGAAATTTTAAAAATTCTCAATAAAATATTAAATACATTTCTTTCAAAATTAACAGGACAATCCTATAAAATACTTTCATTTTGTGAAATTTACTGAAAAAAGTTGTATTGTTCTTTGTAATTTACTATGTTCCCACGTATTCAAATGAATATAAAGCCTAAAGTAAACATAAACTTCCAAATTCATACTGATGCAAATGTAGATTACGTTTTCCATCTAATTTTTACAGTACCCGTTGATACATTTACTAGATGACAGATCCAGTCTGTCTATGATTTTAATATTTTTAAATGTATGATTGCTATATAGCTTTGGGTGCTAGCTGAAGAAGCTGATTGTCCAGTTTTACTCTGTTCAATTCATGAATATAATTAGTTGAACAACTAAAACATCCACTTATGTGTTCTGCTATACCCCTGGTAAATAAAAATGGCCAGAGAGTGTTGACTCTCCTGCTGGTGGGGAAGAAGAACACTAAAAGAAGGTGTAGTAAAAACAACTTGGAAAAAAATATTTCTGTGCATCTTCTCACATACCTATAATCACTGTCCAACCTTCCTTTGACAAGACTCTAGAATGAGAAGTATGGACTCACCTTTCGTTTTTCTTTGATGAAAATGATTAACTGGATTTTTAAAATTTGTACCATTATTTAAAATCTGCTTTAAGGACCCCTCGATGTGTCCCATAAACAACACTAATTCTTCTCTTTACTGAATCCTGTCAAATTCTCTTCACATATTCTTTATTCAGATTATATCTGTTAAATGTTTTTTTGTCCCATGTTGATTCTAAGGTGTTTTGTTTTCTTTTTTACTAGCTCTGTTCTGTGAGGGATTTTTAAAAAATTGTTATTATCATCTTTTTTTCTGTTCTGTCTTAACATAACACAGTGATCTAACTCTTTTTTAACTTGAGACTGAGGACTATCCATTAGAAGAAAGTGCCCTCTGCTCCATGTTTTCAGGGAGAAAACTGAAGAAAGCACAGCTCAGGTTTGCTGAGGAGATATGTTAGCTTAAAATAAATAAATAAGCATTCAGTCTAAACCTCTTGTCCTCCATATTATTTATACTAATATTTAAATAGTTAAAAGTTAAGGTTTGTTTGTTCTTGAATAGTTACACCTTGGTACTTATTTTCTATCCACAAGAACTGCCATTTTGCTTATAAATTTCTAAAAATGAGTATTTGGTGAATCCTGCAACATGATTTTATAGAATTCTTCATGACAGACCTTCCTTTGATGCCTTATTTCATGATAATTGCCCTGCATCAAGACTTGCTAGAGAATTTCTCCTTTGTTTCCCTTCCTTTTTGTTTTAACAGGCACTTGATTTTGGACCTATTCTTCTGTGTCTGCGTGTGTGTGTGTGTGTGTGTGTGTGTGAATGCTTTGTTAGGAAGCTACTAGCCCTAGCTCTTTTCATTAACCTGTTTTATGATGAACTCAGGATGGCAGCCTAATAAAGTAAATGCAATATAACTCCAAAAGTTTTAAAATCTGCAATGGAGGCTCTTCTTCCATTTCTGTAGAAATGTTTTGTTGCTATTTTTAGAAAACAATTATTATTTTGTCATGTCAGTGGTAATTTTAACATGAGATGGCACACCTTAGGTACTAGAGCTTAAACATGAAATGATCCATTGTTATTTATTTATCTTGCTGGGAGGAAACTAGAGAATCATTACTTTTGAACCAGTCTGTGCCAGATATTGAGTTCTTGGAAAAAGCAGTACAGTTGGTGTCACTGTTAACATTTTTTTCATCTTTTCTATGTTGTTCCTTTCTGCCCACATATCACTGCACGCTGTCTGATTTATAATGATCTGAGTGGGGAAAGTTGCAGTAGTTTTGTAGGGTTTTAATATTTAGCTTTAAAATCTGTTTCGTAGAAGTGGGTGGTGGGGGTGTGCTTTTGTTTTGCACAAAATAATGTATGTAAAAGTGATAACATATGTATGTGCTTACATGCAGGCACATGCACAGACACAATAAGGAGTTGGTAAGATAAAAGTCAGTGTTATAAAAACAATTATTACCAAAATAAACATGCTGATTAAAAGTAGAACTCTGAACAGGAAAATCTGAAAACTGAACCTAGTTAAAGGAGATACATACACACACACAGACAGATTTTTCAAGTAATATGAAATCCATCTTTTTTTGGAATAAGTAGGCCCAGTTTTATGTTGCCACTCAGTGGTAATAAGAACATAAGTGGGGAGGGGGAGGGGAGAGAAAGAGAGAGAAATATCAAGCAAACCAGGCTACTCAAAAGCAGACAACTTTCCCTGAAGTATTGTCATTATGAGATAGATAGATAGATAGATAGATAGATAGATAGATAGATAGATAGATAGATAGATAGATATGCAAAATAAATTATATATATTCCCAAAATGGATCAAACTCTTCAGATACACTGCATGTAACTGTAATGGCCTTAATTTTCTTATTAAATAATACTTCAATGAAATATTGAAATAACTTTTCAAAGTTATAGAAAATAATTTTATTTCTTTTTTACTTAATCAGAATATTTTTCACTTAAAAGAAATGCCTTTGGATCCTACATTTATAACATATAAGTTGAATTAAATATCTAATATTTTGTATTATCTGATACTATAATGTGAAGACATCAAGGAATCTAGTAGAACTGTGTGTAATGCCATTTTGAACACATATTAAATCAGTTAATAAATTTTCTGAGGCAATCAGCTAAACTAAGTCTAATAACTAATCTTTTGAGTAGATGTTTACATTCTTTTGACTTACATATCAATGATTTGACAAATTAACTTCAGACAATGGAATTAGATATAGCATGCATATCTACAGCCAGTCACAATACTAGGACACCCATTCTTCACCAGTTATATGGTAGTCCAAAGCATTCATCTATTTTTTATATTTGCATGCTTCTTTTGGTGGACTACCTACAAATGCTGAACGCATGTACTGATTTATATGCTTAATTCTCAATGTTCTTTCTGTTGTTAACTGACTTAAATTTAGTAATTATATAAATGGCAGGTTTTCTTCAATAAGTCTAGTTTTATTCAACACAAAAATATTTATCCTTTTTCTGGGTTTTATTTCCTTTCTTTTTCTCAACCCCCCCCCTCATTTTTTTCTATTATACACACATACATACACCCATATGGTTCACCCATGTTACACCACTGTTGCATGACCTGCACTGGGTCCCAGTCTCTTTCTGGGAGCAATTCATGGTGCTGGTTACCATCTTTAAATCCCTACATCTGTGGAATCCCTCTTCTTGAGTATATCTGCCTGTTCTATCACGTCAGATAGGGTGGCAGTGCAGCTCCAGGTCCCTTCCCTTAAAAGTTGACATCTAGAGGGACCTAGAAGCATGCCATCTATAGCAGTAAAGGGATGGTTCTGTTGGATGCTTTGGAGAAGGATGGCTGAGGTGCCATGTTTTGATTTTATTGTTTCCATTGATTTTTTAAAAATTTTCATTGTGTCCTGAGCCACCCAGAGTTGTGTTTTAAAAAGGGTGGTCATATAAGTCTTTAAAATAAGTAAACAATAAATATACACAGTGTTCTGCACAGACAGGTACATGTCTCCTTTATGAAATACCTTTGCTCTAAATGATTACACTCTAGATGATATATTCTACAAACCTTATGCCTTCTTATATAATAACAAAATATATTTGATATATGTATAATTTTATAATACTTTTGTAATTCCAGAGAACAAATGTTTCACTTGTATTGCCGTGAAACAAATAGTACTTCCATAACATTCAAACTGATAGAGGGGAAAACTTAAAAACTATGCTTGAGATAAAGGTACCATAATGAAAAATAGAACAGAATATTTATAAAAAAAACTAATATTTTTAATATTGCAAGAAAATCTCAAAAGATGAGCATAAAATTTTATAAAAGATTAATATATAATTTTTAAAATCAACTGCAGAAGAACTATATATAAGTGCTTTTGTAAAATTATTCTTTATGGTAGACTGTAGACAAATGTGAAAAAGCTTAAACTAAAACTTACAAAAAATAGAAGTAATCATAAATATCAAACGCACACACACACACCCAACACATGCACACTCCAACACACACACACACACACACACAGATTTTATGACTGACTCTTCTAACCTTGGAAGGCACCATCTATGGGCAACAGGAAAGGATACCAGGGCAATTGGATAGATGAAGTAAAAATCACTACATATCTAGGAGATTCAAAGACCCACCCCACCCCACACTCCACCAGAGACTTGCACTGGAAGAAGACTTAGACCATGATTGCTCATGATATTCATATCCTCATATCTCTGCCTGATCCTACAAAATTCTTCATTTTGTTATTGTTCATCAAAACAATATATTTAGCCTTCTGAAAATTCAATGCTGTATAACTTAATTTTACTAGTAAAATAATGAAAACAATATTTTAAACGTTAAGATGTGCTTCAGAAGATATAAAATATTTATCCAAACTTATTTATCAAAATACATTACAATAAATTTGAAAAACATTTATAAGATTCTGTCCTACAAGAGACTTGTTAAAATAAGTTAGAATATGACACTTAACACAACATTTTAAAAGGTACCAAACCAAAATTTAAGGTGTGTAAGTGTCAAAAACAAGTATATGTGTGTGTAGAGGCATGTGCACATGCCAATGAATCTGGCATGTATGTACACACACACTTCCTGAGATGGAAAGATTGCCCATCCATGACCTATAAAATGGCTCAGCTGAAGTATGTAAAAATTAATTTGTTTTTGAAACATTGCAAATCCTATTATTTCACACACATGAAAATGCACAGGCAAATCACTGAATCAGTAAGCACTTGCTTTATCAACTAAACAAATAACATTCTTATTTTTAGAAGCAAAATGGAAGAAGCACAATACATTATAATTAAACCAGTGAAACCTCCTCCTACAGATATTAACATCTCTACTCAGCTGATGGAAAATTTCTGTGAATTGATTACATATGAGGAATCTTGAAAACTCAGTACTTCTATGACTATTTCTTAAAATTCTACAAGATCTGATACAAAAGATTTTGTACACTGCTTATGAATTCTTCAAACATTCACAGCCAATATATTGTTAATATACATAGCACATTCAATACCAGTTCTATTGGGCAAAAATATCCAATTTATTTTTAATATATCAACTGGGTACACTAAATTAATAAGTCCTAATTGTCAAGTTTTCCAACCTGGACTTGGCAGTAAATCTCATATCTCCTGATACTTGACGGCATAACTTGATTCCTCAACTTGACTTGACAGAAGATACGGCTCAGCAAAATTAAAATCTTTATTGCAGAGAAGAATGAAACCATACACAACACTTGATTGCCAGTGAAAAGGTGCAATGACTTTTGATAGCCTCGGGGTTTTAAAGTCATGGTTTCTTCCTTACCCATTAATGAATACTTGGTATGGCTCTTGGTAGCCTTGAAATGAATGGTTGCTATACTTCTACATGATGGCCATTTCTGGCCTGAGAACTACTTCATGCCTTAATCGTTACACTGATACCACAATAATGTTTGTGGGAATTAAAGCAATAGAATAATGTACTAAAAAATTGAAACTGAAGTGCATTTAATTTTTTTTACATGGCTTGAGTGTTTTGTTCACTTTTCTATCCTTTCCTTCTTGCTTTTACCATTATTTGATCCATATAACATATAACATCAGCCATAACATTAATTTCAATTGCCTTCATTTCTGCACTGTAATTCTTTCATGTTAAGAAGTTTCATACAAATTCCTTGCTATATCTTCTTTACATTATGTTTTCTTTGTAATTTATTTCTCTACTGCTATCAGAACTTCCAAGTTGACAGCAATGATACATAACTTTCAGATAAAACAAAACTCTGTGTGAAGTTTGATTACACAGCTCCTTTACTTGAACTTCCTATGTAAGAAATGCTAAAAGACCCTTTAAAAACCATCAAGTATCAGTAATAATTATAAGAAAATGTGAATCATTATTCTTTCATTCTAATTATTTTTAACATTAAGCAGTTTATGTAAATATCACTTATAAAATATTTTTCATTACTAGGCTAATAAAAGGTTAATATTACAACTCAATATTTGATTCCAAAATAACATGTTTCAGCAAGAAATAGGTAAAATAGTGACCACTGCTCAAAATAATTTACAGAATACATTTGGAAAAGAACATATAACCTAATTAAAAAAAAACAAAACTGAAAATCCATTCTGATTTATTTTTTTTTTACTTAGAGAATATACAGTATATACTGTATATACAGTATACTGTATATACAGTACAACCAAACCATTAATAAGTATTTCTGTACAAGGACAGCCTTAAAATCTAAAGAAATAAATAGCAGAAAAGCTGTGACAGAAACGGGGGTGGGGGGGAACCTTTACAATTAAAAAGAGAATTTTGTCATCTCTTAAAAAGCACTTCTGAAAGGAGAGACTTTTAAAGAAGATCTGAATTAGGAAAGCTGTACAAATATCCAATGAAATTATGAAAGTACAAACAGTTTTAATCATATTATGACATGGGACATGGAATAAATTACAGACGGTGGAATAGAAAATGACTTTAATATGCTATCATGACACTGAGACAAATACAAGATTTAGAACAAGGGACTGCAGAATAGAACAGTAGAAGGCAGATTGGAGGTGAGACTGAGTGCAAAAGATATTGCCAAATTTAAAAAACAATGGTTTCAAGACTTAAAATATTTTAGGTGAAACCAAAACATATCCAATAAAATTAAAAGTGGTGTTATTCTTTGTTTCATAACAAATTTACGGACCCAGCATAACTGTGAGGAAGTTAAAATCAACAATATTTGGGGAAAGCAGTATCAATGATATCAATATATCTAGGATAAGCAAATTTATATAAAAGGCATTTTCATAATTAATTAGGATTATTTATTCAATCTAAATTAAAGTCTTAGAACACCTCACAAGTATTATATAAAATGCAAGAAATATACAATAAAATTATTATATTAATTCCTGAACATATTAACTTTGAAGAAATCTCATAAATTTTAGTGAAACTGTTATTTCATTCCATGCTTCAATAATTATACGGCAATATACAATGTGTTGCAGATTTGCAAGCTTTCTTCCTAATATGATCAGGATCATGGTAACATTCAGTTCATATATTCTGTAAACTTTAGTGAAATGTCCTCCATAAATTATGAATATATTATCAGAGACACAATAAAGCGTACAGTATTCTGTAATTTAAACTTGAAAACCAATTCTAGAAAACTGCAGAACACAATCCACTACAGTACCTTAAAGATAGTTTTAATTGATACTATTTTCTTGAAGATTTTATAAAATAACTGCTAACATGCAATACTGACCATGGTGTTCTGACTGCATCACAAAAATCTGCAATAAACCGACTAGATACGCCAAATAAACATTTTATTCAGAAAATGTATTTCTTCCATCCTGGATGAAGTTTTGATTAACTTTGTACACCTTACCAGCCCTTCACTTGGCTTGATGTTTGCTAGCTGGATCACTTCCAGGTGAGCAGATTGAGACACGAGGGGATCAGATGAAAGTGAGATTATATGATCACAGACGCTAGATAAAGTCTTACACTAGAAATAAAAAAATAAGTATATTAACCAAGAACTTTAAACCTAAAACAGCAAACCCTGGGCATAATGTTTAAAATACAATTTTACTCCCTGATAAGATTGCAGTTATGATAAAATAATCAGTTGGATAAAAAATTCAAGAGACACTTAGAGATCAGGGATTTCTCTCTCTTCTTCCTGTGTTTCTTGTGAACATTAGCAGATATATGGCTGATGAATACACATACACACGCACTTTTTTACAACCATAATAACAAACAAATACAATCCAGATTTTTGCCATAAATACTACATATTATTTAATAACCCATTATCAAATTGGTAATACTAAAGATCAATTGTAATTCAACAGTGGACCACACTGAATATTAATTTGTAATCATCAAAATGTGAATATATTCTCACAATTCAAATGCAGTATCTGCATGTCTGCTTACTGATTTATGCAAATTTATAAAAAGCTGTTTCCTGAAAGCTATTAAGTGGAAATTCAGTTAAATAAAAAAAGATACAAACATTATCCAACATGCCTTTACTTTACCAGACAACTGAACTGTTTAAATTTCTTATCAACTAATAATCTCATGTTTACTTTTAATATACATGCTGACTAACATGCACTCATAAGTTACTCCTTTGAATTGCTTGCTCTGAAATAATTTAATCTTTCTTAATAATTTTATAAATGTTAACTAAAATGTTGCTTATGTTGTCACTATCTGCATGAATTTGGTTTATCCTACAAAGAATAAAACTGATAAACTCTAATTCTATTATTATTTTTAGATATGCTTCTATGAACTAAATATCTCCTTCATTCAAAGTAAACAACTATACCTGACATAAATAGCAATCCAATACTTATAGTTTGAATGAATTCAAAGGCCACCAGGTTAGAGAGGACTGGCCTAAGTAGAGGCTCTCTCTTCTTCAAAGTATTTGAAGTATGTTTCCTTGGATTTCTCAGAAATAATTTTATAGCCTTTAAAGTTATTTTTTTCAGAGTAAGACTAAGAAGAATTGTTACTAAGGACAGTATCAAGATGGTGGTACAGAACCATTCTTTCTCTCCATTGTCTTTAGAGATACTGTTTCTCTATATTATTGTGAAGCCACTGTTTGAAAGTTTTGATGATTTGAGATGGATTGTTATCAGCATTCTGTCTCTCATTTCTGTCCTCTTATTCTATGAAGAAAAACAATTCAAGTAATATTGGTGGTGAGTGGAATAAATGGTTTGTTTGGTTTTTTTTAAATCAAAGAGATCGCCACAGTGGCATTGGAAGAGAACCATCAGTGTGGTACAGAAATTGCATTCAAGCTTGGATGAAGTGGTCAGTCAAGAACTGTTATCTCCTGGTACATGGATGGCTACAGTAAAACTTGAATACTGGATGCTGTATCTACAATATGATGTTCAAAAGTGAGTTGGAATTGGTGTCTCTTTGCTTGTTAGTATACAAATACTAGTATACTGTGGCATTGTCTTATGCTATCTGGATTATTTGGCCTTGAAGGAGGCTCTTGAAAGCTAAATCGCCTTCCAAAGCTTTAACAGCTCCAGTTTGTTCATATGCCATAGTACTGCTGATACAGAACAAGTTCCTCCTTGGATACATAGAGATTGAAGTTTCACTCTCTACCTGAACTTGGACATGTTAATGATAAGGGTGTCTGTTAGGGATGGAGACCTCTATTATAATGATACTTTTAGTGATAATGCATACAACTAACTAACAGTGATGCGATTTCCAGTTGCATGAAGGGATAGAGTAGCAGGATCATCATGGGGTGGGGGTGCATGCAGGGGAGAGTAAATAAAAAGAGGTTTTGATTGTATGTGGCTTAGCAGTTGAACAAAGATATGGGCCTTCACTTATATTCTGAAGGATGCTATCTGTATGAGGTCACAACATTGACACTTGCTGCAGAAACAAGAAAGGAAGAATCAGGAAGGAACCTATGGCCTTTAATAGGATTTCACCTGAGTGGCCTCACCCTGTCCAATGATTCAGGGGTGCCTATACACCTGCTGGTGGAAGGTTAAAAGCATATCAAACACAGGTAAGAGTTCATATTCATATCTACACCATGGCAATTAAGAGCAGCAAATGTCAATGTCTTTTGTTCTTACTGCATTTGCAGAATGCTACTAGCAGTCCTTTTTAAAGTGACTTATACCATATTAGGAAAGGAGGGTTGGAATACCATATGTCAGGCCACTGTGAAAAAGTTTCTAAACATCTGGATAATAAATTTAATCAGATCCACTCAGAGCTGAATATTTGGTGGCCTAGTCCTAATGAGGTGACCAACACCATGTTTTGCAAGGTTATTTATGTGAGTTTAAACCTGTTGACCTCTGAGAAAGTAGGCAGGATTCTCTATGGTATCAGCTTTGCCACCTCTAGTCTGGATCTCTGCCCTCTTGGCTGGTGAAATCTACTAGAGAGATGGATGGGGAGGTGTCAGGATGGTGATAAGCACATCCTTAAGAGGGTGTGTTGCTGTCTGCCTTGAAGGAGGCAGTGGTATGCCCCATCCTCAAGAAGCTATCACTTCACCCAGGAATTCTGGATCACTATGGGAACATACCTGATTCCTGTAGCATGGATAATAAGCCTGGATAACCAGTCTCCAATTTTCCCTTCCTTGCAACTGCAGAGAGACCTGGAAGAAATTAATTATCTGGACCCATTTCAGTTTGGGTTTCAGGCCCAGGCACAGCACTGAGATAATATTGATAGTGGATGAGCACTGGTGAAATCAGGGTAGGGAATATGATTCCCCTGATGTTTCTTGATCTCTCAACAGCCTTTTGTGTCATTGATCATGGTTTCCTTTGGGACTACCTCTGAGGGATAGAAGTAGAAGCCCTGTTTTGATGATTCTTGATGATTCTTCTCCTTTCTAAAGGTGTGATTCCAGTTAGAGAAGGGGAATTAAACCTGAGGTGCCTCGATTGTTAGGTGCTGCACCTTTCAACACTGTTCCTATTCCTTCTTAACATCTACAGGAAACTGCTGGGTGAGGTCATTAGTTATACATGAGATTAAGTATCTGTATACTGATAATACTTAGGTTTTAATCTTGACATAGGCCAAACAGATTATGCAGTCAAGGTGCTATTCCAGAGCATGGAGGCTATTAGGTTCTCTATGGGGAAGAACCAATTTAGGCTTAATCCCAGTAAGATAGAGAAGCTTTGGATTCAGAAGCCACATGATTCCAGAAAAAAATGCTATCTATAGTTCTGTAAGGATTGTTCTTCCACGTACGGAACTGACTTGTAACTTGGAGGTCCTCCTGCTCAGTGAACAGGTGGCAACTAGGGCTGGGAGGACTTTTACACAACTTGTGTATCAGTTACAACTCCTCCTGGAACAGGAATATCTTCTCACAATCACTCATGTGTTAGTCACCTCTTGACTGGACTACTGCAATGAATTTTACATAGGCTTGCCTTGAAGAACTTTGGTAGCTACATTGGTCCAGGATGCAGCAGCTCACGTTTTTACAGGTGCAACACAATGAGCCCCTATAAAACTACTATTCATACACTTTTACTGGTTGCTACTGACTGCCAGTTGCAATTCAAGATGCTGGTTGCCATCTTTAAAGCCTTCCATGGCTCAAGGCCTGGATATCTGAAAGGCCATCAACTCTCAGTAGTATTTGCCCATCCAGTAAGAGCTAGAAGAGTGAGATCCCTCATTCTGTGTCACCCAGGAAATGCCATCTCAAGGAACCACAGAAGTGAGCCTTCTCAATTACTGTTCTGATCTGTGGAACATTATCTCCACAGATAACTGAATGACCCTTCCTTGAATTTTAGAAAGGCCATTAAAATGTGGTTATTCCAGCAGCCTTGGTGGCTAGAATACTATAGCTTGTTCCCTTGGCAATGCAAAGTTTCTTCATGGTTTTGATTGAATTAATTAGGTAATGTTTTTGGTGCTGTGTCAATGTTACTATATTTTGATATGTTTTGAGCTTTACTGTACTGTTTATCCTGACTTACAGAAGTGGCATGTACACCACTAAGTGTCATTTGTAATTGGCCTATAAGCCCATGAAAATTAATTAATTAATTAAATTAAAAATAAAGGCAGCTCTCTTGGTAGTATTAATTGTTATCCACCACCAGGATAATCTGTGAAGGAACAAGAGAAGACTTCTGATAGCTGACCTAATAATGTAAAAGGAGAAACATTTGTAAAAGCACACATCCCATGTAAGAGCGAATAGGGAAATGAAAATAGCTTGCAGGCAAACATACACACTACAGCCATACATCTGAATAAATCTCCAAATGCTGTAGCTAGATGGAATGGTAGAATGCAAAACTATATAAGACACAATTTTCTGTAAAGTGAAGGAAGTTGAAGTGATAGCGTAATATGCATAGATAAAAGCACACATCTTATAGATCATTAGATGAACCACGCTTCTTGCTGTAGAAAAGAATAGCAATTGATATCAGCCTTAAAGTAAAAGAGCTTCAAGAGGTAGTTAAGATGGCAAGGATCAGAACTAGGTCTAGAGCCACACTCTTCTTAGGAATAGTAAAGTAACACATCTTCTTGGGTATGGCACACCATCCAGTTTTGATATAGTGTTGGTGTAGTCCTGGTGGTTCTACTGGGAAGATTGGCAAGGAGGAATTGGCTAGCGGTGTGTACCTTGCTTCCTTAGGTGCATGGTACATAGAACTCTACATGATTTTATATTTTTATATAATGATTCAATATGTAGTGCAGAATTAAGCAAGCATTTATTTTTTTCACTAAAGGGTCATACTTGGGTCATACTTTGTTTTGCCCTATCCTTGGTAAAACACCTGTGTATAGTAGGCTGTATGAATGACCCGTGAGCTTTTGATTATATAAAGATTAACATTTAGATAATGGAGTTTACTATTAATATCTACGATGAAGCAATAAATGCTACTTACCACGTGCAGAATTTTGTTCTCAGTTTCATATACTGTGCAGTCCTAGAAAGATAAGATAAATGAAATTAATTTAATTATATGAAACAGGGAAAAAGTGTTACTTTTTAATACTTCAATAATATAATGATTATATAAGCAAAACATGAAATGTGTAATCGGTTATTTGGAGACAAGAACTATCAGTCCTTTTCTTTACAGCTATAGTTATAAAATTATATTGCCACAACCATAGTCCATTATTTACATCTCCCCAGGCCTCCCTCCACATTTTTAAAGAAATTATTTGCTGTATATGGTTGGCTTACTAAATAAAGAGAAGGTCTTATTGTTCCCACTCTGCATTTCATCAACCATTTTTCCTCTATAGCTGTTTATTAAATGAACCAAGCTGGTCTGTTTCAGCCCGTCTACCTTAATTTGTTAGAGAATCTATGTTTCACACAGAGAAACGTGATTTGTTTATTGCACTAAAATATGCTTCCCATATTAAATTTCAGTAGTATATATTAAAGCAAATATCAGAAGTTTAACTTTTTACCTTTTTATATTGTAACATTACTAAATATCTATATACTTCATAAAATACGAACTAAACGTAATACATGAACTAAATGAATATAACATAAATTAAAAATATGAAGTAAGCTAATACATGAATTAAACTAATATATGAGCTAATTACATACAAAACAAGTACAGACATCACAACACTATTCATTCTGCACCACAAAAGATAAAATAAGTAGAGATGTATATAGTCATGCCAATAAACATCTATTTAAATTTAGATTAATGGAAGTCAATCAGCTTGCTTTAATAATCTAATCACTGACTATTTTTAATTAATCATGAATGTTTTTATAAGCTAAAACAATATATTTTATATATTGTTTAATATGTAATATATATAACAATAATATCTCACATTTCACCATTTCTTTAAAATACTATTAATATTATATTTACCATGAGATGTTGTAAAATAAGTACTTTTAAACATGAATATCTGAAAATAATCAAAATTCAGTGTTTATTTACAACTACTATATGATGTACTAAAACTTAAATAACCAAAGTACCCTTAATTTTCTACTGAAATCTGACTGACCTATTAAAGCATTTTCTAAAACAAGAACAAAAAATATTCATGTTCATATACATATTTTCTAAATAACTAAAACAGAAAATAATCTGAAAAGCAGAAGAAAGCACAAGAAAAGGGAGAGAGGGAAATATACATTTCCCATTTTCCATGGAATGCCTGTTCTGAATTTGAAACAATTTGGGTCCTGGAAATTTTTATACTATTAAGAAACATCTTGTCTTAACACTTGATGGAAATAATGGAATTAAGCCAGCTGCCAAAGTTCTATTCATAATGATTTTTTTCACTTCTAAGTAGCATAAGCATGGGTTTAAGAGCAAAGTACCAGGCATTTCAATGGGAGAGGTCTTTTCACCTCATGGATAGGACGAAAGGCCTTACAACCTGTTGACCTCTAGTCATCCAATTTTCAATGCAGCCTGATTTTTTTTTCTTAAAATTTTATTCAAACTGACAAAAAATAGCTCCTTAACTCTTCTTTTAAAAGTATCAAGATGCTTCACTAATCCAACACTCATCACTATATAGGTCATTATAAATATTTTAGTTTATAGATATAGCTTTTGCAATTTTGAAATATTTCAGTCAAAAGCACTGAATGTTCTTAACATTTTAGCATACAATTAAAATCTCTTTCTCTCTTTCTGTCTCTCTCCCTCTCCCTGTCTCTGTCTCTCTCTCACACACATATATCCATTGCTAAAAGTTTCCATGAATAAGGAAAATGCATTTATAGAGGAAAAAAGTAAGCCAACTGTCACCCACATACACGCTGAACTACTCCCACACATCATGCTTATCATCATAAATGGGAAACAATGATGTGATTCTCTCCTAACTAGAACTGAATTAACCCACTCATAGTTACTCCAAATACTTCTACTGTATAAATTTTAACTGACCGGATAATTTAACTGACCTAAATAATGAAATAGTTGTATTCTATTTAAAAAGCATTGTAACTGCTTTAAACCAATAATAATCTACAAAAATACAGGATTAAAATATGTACTGTAAAATAAAGCCTTTTCTCTCCTGTGGCTTATTTGCAGCTAGCATTAGAAAGGGAGAAATGAATTTGATTCTGTCAAGGATGTGATACTGAGAACAATGTTTTATCTTTTGCTAAAACCCAGAGTAGCTTTTTATTCCTAAGCATCTGAATTTAAAATCTTCCTGTCCCATCTTTACATTAAAAGGTTCATTTTTTGCCACTGACCTATAAGGCCCCTTTGTGCAAAAGGTTTTTTGCCACCACTCAGCAGCCCCACTGCCTGGGCCGCACAGCATGTGCAGCAGGACCCACCCACCACTCCACCTCTTTTGTACCCTCCTGCTGGCACCAGTGCAAGTACTGGAAAACACAAAGAAAGGCCAGAAAGGGGCAGGGGTGGCCAAGTTACCCTTTCACCCCATCCCCTCTCTAATATTCTCTAGCACTTTCCAGCATCTTTCTACTCAGGGAGTAGAAGTTGATTTAATCTATCCCCCTTCCACTTTTCATCTATGCCACTTCTACAACACCCACCTGGTGCCCCGGTGTCACGGCACCTTCATGCAGAGCACAACTTGCACACCTGCTTGCAGCAGCCCTGCTTTTTTTAGTCTCAGTCAACATGTGTTGATAGCCTTTTCTATCTCCCAAGCTTCTTTGTCAACATTCAACCATTGCTCAAACCATTTATTATAATAAATAGTTTTCTCCCTGAGAACTAACCTCTAGTCCATGCTGATAGAGAAACCAGACAACTCTAGTAAAAACTTTAGGTATCATGCCAACGTCTATACATTTTCATATTGATCCATTATAAAAACAGATCATAAACAAATCGTAAATCTGACTTCCACCCGGACAGGACAGTGCACTGACGCGTTTCTCAGAGCTCCGGGGGCGCCCGAGCTGCATTTGATCAGCGGTGGGTCTAGAGGAGAGAAGACCACCAAAATACTCCCCTGGATAGGGGGAGTTCAGAAGATTAACCACGAGAGCCCAGGACGCTGTTCCTCCTGCCTTTCCTGGTTTCCAGCACGGGAAAGCCGGTGAGTAGAACAGCGAAGGCAGCTGGGAAACATCGTGCTTTACAAATGCAGAGAGCCTCATGAATGAGAGACATTAGTGCTGCAGTCCGGTGTCTTAGATCACTTTAGAAGAGGAAGGGGTTTTTTTTTTCCTACTCTCCTCCTCTTTGGATTACTTTTTTGTTGTTGTTTTATTAATATCTAAGATCTATCTCTGGACTACACTTTCAGATGCTGGTGAATTACTTTTTTATTCTCTGTCATGGAAGGTAATGGGTGGAAACTGACAAATGGACTTTGCTACGATATGGAAATGTTTTATGGGTTTTAAATAGAAGATTTTATAAATTGTTAATGGTTTGCCTTTTTTATGGGATTATAAATTTTTCTTTTTTTCCTTTTTTTGTTTTTTTGGCTTATAAACATATATTGGACTATGAATCTGCTGTTGGATTTTTATAGCTGAGTTTTCCCTTTTCTTCATGTTGAACTTAAAAGCTTGAGAACTGAGAATTGTTTATATATTTTATTATCTATATTTGGGAACAATAAGAGACAGCTTTCTATAGCTGGGATTATAACTGCTGTGTCGTTAGAGAACTTGGAAGAAAGCTGTTGCTATTGGATTATAATTGTTGTTCTTTGAAGATATTGAACTTTGTACTGCTTACAATGGCTTCAAGAGGGAAGAAGGATAAGGAAAAGGAAAGAGAATCAACAAGAACTTCTATAGAACCAGCTGAGGGGGGTGGAGATATGAAAAAAGTACTAGATGCAATCGGTGCCTTAAGCCACCAGATGGACCAAAGAGACACAAAAATGAATGAAAAGATAGATAATTTAAAGAAGGAATTGACTCAAGAATTTAGAAATGAGGTCCAGAAAGTGAAGGATGTGGTAGATAATTTGTTAACTGATCTCAAGAATACTCAAGGACAGGTACAGTTGTTAGAAATTAAGTCAGAAGCAGTCACTAAAGATATTGATCGAAATTTGGATGCTGTTGCATTAGTAGAAATGAGGGAGAGAGACTTTATATTGAGATCAGTTACAGAAAGTCCTGAGGAAGATGTAAGAAAATCCATTATTACCGCATTAGCACAATTTTTAGAGATGGAGGAACAAGATCTAGACTCTGAAATAGACAAAGTTTATAGAGTCAATTCACGTTATGCTAGAGAAAAAAAGGTCCCAAGAGACATACTAATTCATTTCGTACGGAAGGTCACAAGAGAACAAATTTTGAAAAAACATAATGATGGACTGAGTATCGCAGGCAAAAAGGTGATTATTTTAAAAGAAATACCTTCAAGAATCTTGAGAAAAAGAAAGGATTACTCCTTCTTCACAGATAAATTAAAGCAACATGGTATTTCTTTCAGATGGGAGAGATTAGAAGGAGTATCTTTTATGTATAAAGAGCAAAGATTTAGAATAAATTCTATTTTAAAGGCAGAAGCCTTTTTGGAAAAATATAAGGCAGACTTTTGCAATACCCATAAAGAAATAGAAGACAAAGAAAAAGAAAAGACTACAGAAGACATTGAAACCAGTGTGGATTTAACAACATTTGGGGCTTCTGGAGTGGATTATAAAAGACTCTAATACAAATATATTTATGGATTACAAATACTTAACCTGGAATATAAATGGAGCAAATGCTCCTCAAAAAAGAAATATAATTTTTCACTTTTTAAAGAAACTGAATTTGGATATAATCTGTCTGCAAGAGACACAAGCCTGGAATAATTTTTTTTTCTCTTATTTTTCATTAACAAGCACTCTCGTAATTTTAAAAGAGATTGGAATGCTACAGTTATTTGGGAAACCCATGAAGAACTGCCCAAAGGCTGAAATTGTTTGGCAATTTAAAACTACTATGAATCTTTTTTTAAAAAAATGAACAAAACCAGACAGATTGTATGCATCTTAGAGTGCTTGTGGTCAAAATCAGAAATGAAAACACAAATGTGCCAGAATGAGGAAATAATATAATTAAGTTGGCTCACAACTTATAAATAAGCTGTAGCAAAGAACACAAAATCCCCTAAAGAAAACACTTTCTTTGAAACGATTTAAGAATCTGTATTTCACCTGAAGAATAACATTGTTTGTGGAAAAGAACTATCATCCCTCTATATTAAACTAAGATATTCCATTTTTATCTACAGACATGAGAGATTACATGAATTCTTTTTCCAAAACTTTGCTTTCTAAAATATTTTACTGTATTTACTGTAGCATATACATATTTATTAGTATAAATTTTTATTATGTTTTCAAAAAAAGCTAAAATATAGAAAAATCAAGAAAAAAGAAGGGGAAAAAAAGAGAAGTGGGGGAAAGAGGGGGGCATAAGAAAGAAAGAGTAGCTTACAACCTTCCTTGGTACAGGTGTGCATGTATGTGTGTATATATTATATATAATTTTTTTTTAAAAACCTATCAGATAATTTGCAAATTACATACATAGGCAGGATTTTAAGTTTTAGTGATCTCCTCTCCCCAAAAATGTATGCATCTGGAAAAATGTAATAAGTAAGAAATAATATAAGACAAGAATGGTTTCAAAAGCTGCACTTGAATCAAAACAAAAATTCTATACAATATACAGTATATATAAGAAAAGTATATAACTATGTTTTTATTTAATATTATGTTCATTAAAAATTAAATGTTTGTGCAAAAATGCACTTGTATGTTCCTACAGATAATGGTACAAGCAAGAATCTCGAAAAAGCAAAGATTAAAGTTAAAGGAAATGTTAATTAAATTCAATTTCCACTGCATACTGGACTAAAGTAGTGCTTTGAGCATGCATTGTGATACACCTCTTCTGCAATATGGAGCACTTGCTTGAGAAACAGACCAGGTTTTCTGATTTCAAGATACTATGTGCAAGTGAAATAAATAGCTATCAGGATGGTACCAAAGAAAACAGCCCCCTTGCAAAAGGTAGAACAAGAACCAGGAATAATAATCAGATAATGTTGCACATGTAGAAACAAAACTAGGCATATTTCAGGCACAGAATGACTAACATAATGAAAAACTGGAATTTTGTTTCTATATAATTTGTAACAGTTACCTACTCTACATTCTAGCTGGATTTCAAACCATATTACCAGAGCAGAAGACCAACACATCTGGAAAAGATCAACATGAAGAAGCATCTTGTAGCCTTTGATAATATATGCTAGTAATTCTACAAATTACTAAAATGTCATAGTTCCCAACCTCAAAGCCTTCATAACCAGTTTAGTAGAGTGTATTATGGTCATGATAAAAATGAATAAAGGTATCTAATAAAAGTGTGGGGGACGTGGTGGCGCAGCGGCTTAATGACGCTGAAAGTTGCCGGCCAGAAATGGTCGACGCTTCAGCGGTTCGAGTACAGCCTTCGCGTTAAACAGGGCGAGCTCCTGTTTCCTCCCCAGTTCCTGTCAACCCAACAGGTCGAAAACTCACGTGAGTAGATAAATGGGTACTCTCACTCCGGTGGGAGGAAAAATGCTGGCGGTGCCTTGCAAAAAGGAGATGGGAGCAGTTGCCGGTAAGCGCGAAAAACCGCGCGCGCCCGAAAAGGGCGTGAAGCAACGGAAACCCCGCCTCCTGCGCTCGCCAGCTGGGCTCTGCTCTAGGAAGGAGGCTCTGGCAAACCACTTCCGAAAAACAATTGCCTTGAAAACTGCAAGGACTCGTCCAAGCAGTCACTGCAGGGTCAGCAATGACTGAGCGCAGACCAAAAAAAAAATAAAATAAAATAAAAGTGTAGGTAACAATATACATCATAAAAGAAATGAACAATATAAAAACTTACAAATAAGTGCTAAAAATACAAAACATTCCCATGGTGCAATAAACCTAATTCATATACAGGTAGTACTAGAGTTACGATGGTAATTGGGACGGAATTTCCATCGCTAAGCAATGTAGTCATAAAGCACAATCCCTGTTGCCATCATTAACCAAATCCCACCAGTCATTAGATTAGGATCCAATCTAAGACACTCCTGGCTTGGTCCCTCCCAGCCCAGAGCCTCAGTAAGATAAGGGACTGCCTCCTTTTCAACTCCCAGCACCCACCTATCCCACCCATCTCTGCCCTTTTGGCCACCCTGCACGCCATCACCTCTGCCGTAACTTTGCGGACCAGGTGTAAGTACCATTTGTTCAGTGCCACTGAATGGTCGAGTTACAAATGGTCGTAACTCGAGGACTACCTGTAACCATATCAAACGATAGCCTTCGTAGTATCCATCATGACTGGTATGGATAGAACAGGTTCTGGCTTCTGTCTGTTGATTTCTCATGTCGGAAACAGTGAAAGTAAAGTCATTATTTTATGGGGAAAGAAAATAGCAATGTTTATAAATATTTCACTTTTGCTGAGGAAAGCCACAACACCCTTGTGAGGACATTTTTGTCAGATTTAATATCCAAAAGGTATATAATGGCACGTACTTCCGTCAAAGAAGACAGAAGCCTGAAGAAACTATTGAGTCATTTGAGAAGCTTTATAAAAATTAACTGATACTGTGAATCAGTGAATACAAAGAAGGAACCCTTAGAAACTGAATGTTGTTTACATTCCAAACAGGAGGCTTTCTGAAACCATAACACTAATTTAACCCTTCAGAAAGTTACAAAACTGGCAAGGTGATCTGAGTTTATTAAAAACTAGATAAGGAAGCAAAGTCTACTTTGGAATGAAGCTAGTAAGTACCACGAAACTTTAGGAAGTGCTGTTAACTAAAGAAACACAGTGTAAAAAGCATTCAAACACAGTACAAGAAGAACTGAAAACATAATGTACTTCCATAACGTGGAAGCTGGTTTTTCTTAATATGCATATTTTATAAAAACATTGGTTTTCCCTCAAGATAGTTGGTGGTAGTGGCCTTGGGTGTAAGGATATGGAGGTAACATCCACTGAAGCAGGTTCCTGAGATTTTTATTTTTTTAATCTAAGCAGAAGAATCTTTGAGTTGTCTGGATTAACTGTCAATTTACTGCTATCTTCTATCATCTTTAAGTACCAATTAAGCATATGAATAGTTTGTATTGAATCAGGTGAAAAAACATTTTTTAGGTCATTCTGAAAGACACCATATACATTGATGGTAATATATTATAATACTATATTGATATTTCTTTCCCCATGTATTATTTTATGGCAGTGGTCAAACAAAATCAACTAGAGCCAAGTAGCATTCACTGTTGTTTTCCCATTCACCCCAAAATCCCAAAAACAGAACTGCACAGACAGAAGTACCGCAGATGTCATAGATATATACTTTCATAGTAACAGATCATGTTTCAATATAATACAAGCAATATTTTGGCTAGGCCTCAAGATCAGACCTAAATATAGGAAATATTAGCATTTTAATTCATGAATTGCTTTTTAATCCATAAAATACTTTTCATATTGAATTCTCAATTGGAAGTAATTAGAATAACACACATGTATACATACTTTATAAAATTCTAGATATTATTTATTTATTATAATTATATCCTACCACAGTCCCACAGGAGTCTTGGCAGTGTATAGGAGTACAACAATTAAAGCATCCATTATCAGAATAAAAATAAGAGAATGCCTAAAACTTATTTACTAAACCAAAATCCTGGTGTCACATCCCAAGCACCCTCCAGAAGAAAAACAGCACTTCTGAACTTTGTTGACCCTCACCTCAAATGTGAACCAGATTTGCCCATCAGATTTGCAGAGAAATCCCTATGTTTCCGCCAGAAACCAGCAAAATCCATGAAGCACCTGGGGCAGACATCCAAATGGGTTAGGCTCTATGGATGTCATAGGCACTCTTCAAGTACATGTGAAATAGGAAGTGATCTAACCAATATAAAAGAGTGATAGTAATACCTTCCATATCCAGATCATGTAACAACCATTCTGAAGTGAAAATAAAGTCAAGCACGTAGCTATCTATGTTCATGATTGCCCTGGAGAGCGTGAACTTCAGAGCTGTATTAAACCCAGCACCAATGGGGGGGTCCCTAACTATTAGTCCAGCAACCAGGTCCAGAAGGCCAGGAAAAGATTCTGATGAGCAGCAGTGTAGCTACTACACCAACAGGACCTCTAGTTTGTCCCTATAGCCAACCTAAAAAAAAGGTAGTCATACCCAGCTGGCAGATTTTTGGTAGGGTGATACTACTGCTCTTGGTCATCCAGATTTTGGTAAATCTGCCTACTTGTCCCAGCTAGCCACCTTCCAATAATGGTGGTCACTACTCTTTGTACTCCCAGTTATGTTACTACCACTACCACCATTCAACAACAATCTAAGACTGCTCTCTCTCCTTCCATCTGCCATGACTATCCTATGTATCCACAAAACAGGCAGCCTCTTCCAATGGCTCAGTGACTCTCCAGATACCAGCAGCCCTCAAGCCTTCCAGTCCTTACAGATCAAGTCTTTTCCTCACACATACTGAAATTTCAATGTATTTGTTCTTCCAGATTTCATTCCTCTACCCACAAACCAACTCCACATCATCCTCTCCAGTGCCATCTAGGAAAAAAAAGCCTGTACTGTCTTCCTAATTCTCTTTCCAGACAAATATTTTTTCTGTTTAAAAATATTGTATTACCTCCTCACGAACTAGTACTCATTTCAAATAAGGCCTCATGGTAGTCTTATTTTAAACTTTTATTCCGCAGTTTTCATCATAAAGACATAACAATAGATTGTCCACTAGCAGTTTAAGAAGTCAGATAATGTTCCATATTTTTCTCCTGGTCTTTATATTCACTACATGTGGAAATATGTTTTATGAGATAACAAAAAAATAATCTATGATACTTGTAAATCAGGGTAAATATACAAATTTAAACTTTGCATTTCTAGAAATTACCGTATTTTTCCGACAATAAGACACCCCCATGTACAAGATGACCCACACTTTTCCAACCCAAAATTAAAAAATCAATATTTTAAAGATAGCACAGAACACATTTTTATTTAGTAATTAGTTAACATTTACCTGATACACTCGGTGGGAGGAGGTCCAAACCGTTTCTCTGCAGCTCTATTTCCAGGCTCTTTTGCATAACTGATTACATTCAAGCATGAGTGAATCTGCAGATAGCTTGTCTCTGCAAACAGCCTTCCTCTAATTGGTTTGTTAAGCATCAGCTGACGTCAGTTACATCAGGCTCGTGATTGGAGGAAGTCTGTTTGGGAGACAAGCTATTTCACTCGTGATTGGAGGCTAGCAATAGGAAGAAGCCTCTCTGCAAAAACAAAGTATGGGCAGTTTTGCAACCGCGCGATTCTCGGCTGACTTCCTTGAATAAGACGCCCTTCCGTTTTTAGGGTAAGGATTTTAGAAAAAAGTATCGTCTTATAGTCGGAAAAATACGGTACTTTTAAAATAAATAATACAATTATACAGCAAGTTAAATTTAATTTTTATCCTTATTCTAAACAGTCTCATGGGGTTCTTTGATAACATTATTATTCAAAAGTTGTCTATTAAGTTCATGATATTAATAGTGAAGGAAACATGTAGTAACTAAGAGTCTTTTGCAGAATCTGGCTATTTTAAGAATGCAAAGTATTAATAGTTTATGTTAAAACAAATAATAACTTTGTATATATTTTAACAAGTGTGACAAAACACCACAGAAAATTCCCAAATGCCAAACAAAACATGCCTTTTTGTTGTTGTTGTTATAATCAAATCCAATTGTTCTTATTAATTCTGTAGAAATTTAAAATCTATGAATCCAGCAAACCTGAACATGTTAGTTCAGTTTCTTTCAGGATTAAACTCTCTAAAAGCATAAGAAAATATATATGTTCCACATTTTTAAAGTCTATAATTAAAATCTGTCCTATTTTAAGTCTACTATTAAAATCATATCAATAAATGCCGGAGATATTTCACTCTATCTTCTGTAGCATATTAATATTTATGCAACCATCAAATAAAATTCTCCCTTCACTTTTACAGCTGCATTATTTTTCTAATTTTGTATCATAGAAACACAGCATCAGAATGGGTCAGTCAGGCCACTGAATCCAATCTCTAGCTTTGTATATGAATCCAAATTAAAGCAACACTAACAGATGGCTGTCCATCCTCTTTTTGAATACATCCATTGAAGAGGAATTCACCATCTGCCTTCAAATCTTCAGAGTGTGATATATTCAATATAATGGCAACTGAGAGACATAGTTATACACCCATACCATGTTGAGGATCCAACTAAGGCATTATTTCACTCTCAAGAGCAATGTAACCTGTTTATGAAAAAGATTAATGCTTCTTATCTTTCATGAATTCATGCTTCTTATCTTTCGTGAATTTCATGAAGAGACAGAATCCTGTCTCTTTACAGGTGGCAGAAAAGAGACATAAAAGTCTTAAAAACTTAAAAACTTTCTCACAAATATGCTCTATTTCACAGCAGTACATCACTTATTTTTATTTGCTTCCATTGTAAATTACAATATTAAAGCAACAATTTCGGATCTTGTTTTCCATCACTGATATATATTGAGATTATACTTAAGATTCCGCTTAATTGTATGTGACATTAAATAAGTAGTTGTCTATATTTTCAGCCATGGAAACTGCAGGAGCAAGTAACAGGCCAGCTTTAGAGGTCTCTGCTGTGTAAAAGGAACATCTCATTTCAGAGAACAAGTTCACCGCTGGTAGAACTGGTGGGGAGCCGGGAGCTGATGGCACAAAATGGATTTCTGAAAGAGTGCTAATTTACCCAACATATTAGTTTTTTCAAATTAAAAAAAAAAGGAGACCAGATGAAAAGCAACCTGTAATGTGATCTAGGTTTTTACCTGTTGCTTTTCATATCAAAGGAATACATAAATGCCATGAAGACATCTATTTATCAGTGACTAGTGCATTAGAACAGGGATTTTTTTTAAGCAGAAAGCACTGCTGGGTAAGTTAACTTTAATTCAGCTTGATTCAGAGTAAAACTGCAGAATATATTTCTGAGCCTTGCAAGTAGCTTAAGAACACTGTCCAGCTATCACAATGCCAGTGTCTTCCTTAGCATGTTTCCTTTTCCTCCCATGCATCTGTTCACATAGGCTTTTAAATCCAAATAAATAGGCAAAAATCTAAAAGAATACACTGCAATATTTATTTTACCTAAGAAACATGAGTGAAATAGGTGAAAAAAAATTGGACACACTGCCAACATGGAGTCATAATGCCTTCATGTGAAAATTCTAGCAAGAAGATGAAGGTTCCTAAGGAAACGTGTTTTTTTTTATCCTTGAAGTACAAGGATATACCAATATGCATTCAAGTCAAATAACTGCAAAAAAAACAGTGGAAGCTGTAACTTTGAGAAACTGATTTTTTAAAAACCTTAAAGGATCTTGACTATAACATTAATCATTATATAACTTATGAAAGGGTTTATGTTGCCAGGGAGATACTGATACTTACAGCAATGTGGAAACCAATCAGATTCTGAGACATAATGCTTTTCAAAAATATATACGGAATCTGTAACCACAGACTCCTTTTTCTCTGCCTGAAGCATGGAATCAAGAGACTTGGTGATAGAAGAATAAAAAGGGAATTCCTCCACTTCTAATCACCCCAGTAACGCAAAGAGTATGAGTTTTGGTTTTCTAAAACCAACCACAAACAGTAGGTGTTTTGTCTTTTTAACACCGCCAACACCATCCAGCAAAACTAGGAGTTTCAAATGGGCCTTGCAATTAGTTTCAAAGAAGAAATTAGAAGCTGCCTGACACACACAAAAAAGAACAGACTTGAAATTATTCTTTTTCCTTCTATTTTTCACACAAACACCATTTCCCTTCATAAATCTTAAGATACATAGTACGGTGTAAACTATTTTTCTCTTCTCCTAAATGAAAAATTCTCTTGCTTTGCAAATTCTGTGTCAAGGAAAAGACTGAAGAACAGAGCAAGAGTATGTAAAACAGTTCAAATTCAAAATATTTTGAGCTCAAAATGCTTTATCGCACACTTGAGAGAGCTGTTTTGAGTATGTTTTGAGTATGTTTCAAGCTTCTGTTTTGTGCTTGGACACATTTGGAGTTTGGAAAACTTCCAGTATGGTTGGAACAGCATCAAACCACTTCAAGTAAGATCAAAGCAGTTGCTTCAACATCAAAACCAGGTATTTTGAGCTGGTTCTGTTTTGAGTTCAAAATATATCACTGTACTACAAATAGTCCTCAGTTAA
This sequence comes from Python bivittatus, assembly GCF_059951505.1. Classification (NCBI taxonomy): domain Eukaryota; kingdom Metazoa; phylum Chordata; class Lepidosauria; order Squamata; family Pythonidae; genus Python; species Python bivittatus. Next base: position 31,973,453 of record NW_028277074.1, read on the forward strand.
CACCACTGGTTCAGTGACCATTCAACAGTGCTGAACAAGCGGTACTTATAGCTGGTCCTCGAAGTTCCAGCCATTCCGGCACCCCCACAGTCACATGATCACAAACCAGCCATCTGGCAACAGCTCGCACTTAGGATGGTTGCAGCATCCCACGGTCACATGATCATCATTTGCAATCTTCCCTGCCAGCTTCCCACAAGCAAAGTCAATACAGAAGCCAGCAGGGAAGCTCCAAGACATTCCTGTAAGTCACTCAAACTCCTGAAGCTTTTTCTCCTGAAAAGCCTGGCTACAGAGTACGAACTCCTGGGGACCTCGTACTCTGTAGAGCATGTGTGCCCACAGCAACCTCCCCGCCCATGGTGGCCCTCTTCACACCTTACCCCACCCAGAAGCAGCCACTCCCAGCCCCACTATACTCGCACCACACAGCAAAAGCCACTTACCCTCACACCAGCCTGCTTGTGATCCATCTGGGACTTGCAACTTTCTGCCGGCTTCCCCACTGACTTTGCTTGTAGGAAGCCAGCAGGAAGTTGTGAGGAGGTTCTCACTTAATGACCGATGATCCTCACTTAACAATGGCAACAGGGACTGCCAGGATTGCTGTCACTAAGTGATGTGGTCAAGTGACATCACACTTTATGATTGCATCACTTAGCAACATAAATTCCGATTCCAATTGCCGTCATTAAGCTAGAACTACCTGTATAGCTCAAGTTCAATGACCTTTTAACACAGTTCAGAATATTAGTTCAAAATATATGAAGGAGACATGAAATACATCTTCCTTAAAATTCTTTTGCATCTTCTTAACTTCAATAACATTCTTATAACAATTATTGGGTTATGCAGTAAACAAAAATAATATAAGATTTGTATTTAAAACTAAGAATGCAAATTAAATACATATATTTGTGTATGCGTATATATGTGTGTTTGTATGTGACTATGTGTGAGATAGATAGATAGATAGATAGATAGATAGATAGATAGATAGATAGATAGATAGATAGATAGATAGATAGATCTGATAGATAGGATGTGATGGACTGGAATGGTGGGAGGGGAGTAAAGAATGTGCTCTCATCTCCAGAGGAGCGAGGAAGAGATAAGCGGAGGAGACTGGAACCTCCCTAAGAAAATCCATTGGTGTGAACTGGCTGAGCCTGGGAACTGGTTTCATTCTGGGAACATTCTTGTTAAGGGCTTGTAGCTAATAAACCTTGCTGGATTGATTCTGCATGGTCTCCTGGAGTTCCTTGGCTAGGCCTGACATCAATGTTCCCAGAATGAAACCAGTTTATTTTAAGGGAATTTGTAACATAGTTTATAGGAATTTGTAACATAGTTTAGTAAATTGGTAAATAGAAATATTTTAACTCTAAAGACATTCTGTGTACAAAATCTTTACATGGAAAACTCTTTTTTAATTAAATAATAACATTTAACTTTACGTAGTTTCACACCTGTTGTACAATTGTTGTTAATTCGAGGCAGAGTTGTATGACATTGTTCCTTGTGACAGAATAATCTGTTACAGCAGCAAAAGGTGATCTGGAAAAGTAAAGTTAAAATATGGTAAATACAAATCTTGTTAATAGTAACTTCTTATAATGCTAATTATAAAACATATTAATAATATTGAATATGAAAAAATATGCTCAGATACATAAAATATATTAACATGAAAAATATTCAATTTAAATTGCTTGACTTAGCTGAAATCCATTCTTAATTATTCTTCACAATTATTTGTGAAAATTTGATTGCTACTTTTGAAGAGTTACAGAGTTGCTCAGATATGTAGACTTTATGTTCACATGTTGTTCATGCTTTCCTTTAGAATTATTTTTTCCAACACTTCAATAAAAGTATCATTAAATACTGGTTTAAGCTGATCAACATTTCTGGTAAATCAGCACAGCTGTTTTAAATTCAGAACAGGAATGTTCAAACTTGAAAAGCAATGTTTCGAACTCAAAATGCTGTGGATGCAACATTTTGCCTGCCGTTGCTATTAAGATTATCTAAAAAATTTATTTCTCTCTCTCAGAGAATTAGTTGCCATACCCAATTTTTGGTAATCGTTCTAGAAGTGTTATAGGGTCAGGTGTCTCAAGCTAAAAATAGGGTTTAAAATTTGAGACAAAGCTCTTTGGGGTTCAAAGCACTTTATAATTCTTGAAGCAGCCTGTTCCATGCTCAAAACAGGGCATTTCAAATTCAAAATAATGCTTTTTTATTTCAAAAGGACTTGAATTGAAAATATTTTGCTCAACCTAGTTAATACTAACAACATTAGTACTTCTGTTATCTATTCGAACATTTTGACCTAAATTTTCTACATACCACTAATCACAATTCTGCCTGATTCAGATTAGCCACTAGCTTTCAAAGCACTGTTTGATCCCCATCATAGTATCTGTTTTAAATATATCAGTTGTCTCCTTATTAAATTTATATCCCACCTTTTGTCAAAGACTTCAGAGCAGCATATTTTCTCCTCCTATTTTATCCCAGAACAACAATCCTGTGAGGTAGGTTGGGCTAACACAGATAATAGCTGGTCCAAAATGTAATGTAATGTAATGTAATGTAATGTAATGTAATTTATACAGTTTAGGCACCACCCAACTCCAAACTGACTGGGCGGTATACAATAATATAGAAAATACAATGCAATAAATATATAAGAAATAAAGAACCAATGGTAAGTTCTAACCCGCACCCTCAAATAATGTGACAGCCCTAATCCAAGGCCTGGAAGAATAACTTGGCCTTTAGGGCTTTCCAGAATGCCATCAGGATGGATGGATGGATGCCATCAGGATGGAAGCCACATGGATAGGGGGAATCTCATTCCAGAGGGCAGGGACCACGACAGAGAAGGCATGCTTCCTGGTTCCCAATAGATTACATTGTTTAATTCAAGGGACCCAGAGCATGCCAAACCTCTGAGATCGAACCAGCCAGGCTGATATTATGGGAGATAGGCAGTCCCTTAAGTAACCAGGATCTATGCCATGTAGAGCTTTATAGGTGATAACCAGCACCTTGAATCACACTCAGAAGCATGCCAATAACCAGTGCAACTCACAAAGCAGAGTTGTCACATACAGTAACAAGGTAGGTCCATCACTGCCCATGCTGCAGCATTCTAAACCAGTTGAATCTTTCAAGTGGTCTTTAAGGGCAGCTCCATGTAGTACACATTGCAATAGGTGGGTGGGACATGAGTGACTGTCTGAAGGGCCTCCCAATCTAGGAAGGGGTGCAACTGGCACACAGATGAAACTGTGCATAGGCCTTCCTGGCCACAGATGCCTCCTGTTCATTATGCAGGAACTGTGAGTTCAGAAAGACCCCCAGATAGCACACCATTCTCTAATGGAGGAGTGCAGCCTTATCCAAGGTTAAAGATGGAGTATCCCCAGATCTATGTTGTGCTTCCTCACTAAAGGTGCATTTGAACTTGAGTCTCTCAATATCTTAACTACTATGCTACATTGGCTCTCTAAGAATGAGCTATTTTAAAGTAGGGGAAAGAAAAAATAATCCAAAAATATCTATTATGCATTTTTTTGTTTTTCATCTCTTCTGCTGATTTTCTGTAAACCCAAAACAGCATTGCAATAAAGAGCAAAAGACAGATCATGTGGAATATAATTTTGTATCAGACTATTTTAAATTGCTTTTTATACAAATTCTTTAGTATAAAGTATTCTAAATTTAGTTTGCTCAAGACTTTCCTCCAAAGCATCTTTAGCATATTTATTTGACAACACCACACTCCTTTATGGATCATAGCAGTGTTAAAATTTAAAATGTAAACTATCTGAAACGGTAGGACAACATGTACACCAACTGCACATATTCTGTAATATCTGTTCATGCTAAATCATAAGGGAGTAGGTGTTGTCTTTTAGTATGTCTTGTTAAACATTCATAACATTTTTTTCAGCTGCCATATTTAAGCTGTATTAATTTTCTTTATGTTTTGTATTTTCTTCATTCTATGTCCATGATTTTCTTGAAACATATCAAAGTGATTTGCCATTCATTTCTGCTGGGTTTGATTTTGGAATTGGTTCCCAGGCCAGTAGGGCTGGCCTCTCTCATGCTTCCTCCAGTTGTTAAGGTAAGGCATGAGGGAAGCCCTTTCTTTTTAACCCTACTAGCAGGGATAACCCTACCAGGAACTCCCGCTACCACCAGAATTGTTCTCTGGGACTTTGAAGCTACAGAACTCTCCCACTTCCCCTGGGATAAGGACATTTTCATTACAAGATCAAATAGCTAAAGCTATGGTCAGTGGTAATAATGGTTATAAAAGCTGGAAAGAAATCAGGCAGACCCATTCAGATGCACTGAAGACAAGGCATATGCTGCAAGATTCAATCAATCACTCCTGACCACTTCCTTGATCATAAAGCAGAAGCTCACATATTTAGTTGTGTGATATAAGCAGATGGGGGACTAGAAACAATTCTTATGTTTGGGTAGGTTGAAGGAATATAAAGGAAAGACAACAAAGTAGGTAGATGGTCCAAATCAAAGATACAGATGGTCCTCATTTAACGACCACTTGTTCAGCAATCGTTCAAACTTGCGACAGCACTGAACAAGTAGTACTTACAACCAGTCCTCGAACTTTGGGCCATCACAGCACTCCTGCAGTCACTTGCCAACCAGCCCGGATTTCCGACCATTGCAGCATCCCACAGTGACGTGATTGCAATTTGTAACCTTTCCTGTTAGCTTCCTACAAGCAAAGTCAATGGGAAAGCCAACAGGAATTCATAATCATGTGAGGTCCTCACTTAATGACCCACGTGGTCCTTGCTTAACAACAGTAACTGGGGACTGCCAGAAGTACCATCATTAAGCAACACAGTCATGTGGCATCACGCTTTACGACCGCATCACTTAGCAATGGAAATTCTGGGTTGAATTAACATGGTTAAGTGAAGACTACCTGTAATGTCATTGGAAGAGCTATCAGTTATTACTAGAAAAGCTGAGGTGGCATTAGAAGTCAAATTCACTTTGATAACACTTAAACATTTTCTTCGTATTCGTATCATGTAACATAGAAGATCATGATAACCTATTCTTTTATACAATCACTACCAATTATAAATTCTTGATAAGTCCAAAATTGTTTTGTCTCTTGAGAAAATGCAAGGAATTGGAGCATAAATTAATGTAGTAGTAATCAACCACTGCAAAAGAAACTTTAGCCATGTTTAATAAGTAGGAGAATAATGTTCTTATTTGAAAATATCAAGGTGGGTGTTATCCCATGCTGTGCAACCTTTTCATTTGCAAAGGTGTTGGATAAGGCTACACTATTATTTGAACAGAAATGTTGCTTATACATAATACAGTACTCTAACAGGAAAGTAAAAAGTTACTGACTCCCCAAGGACAAAAACATTTTAGCTTCTTTTCTCAGGCAGAAAGAAAGCCATAAAGGTGCACATCTCTGGAACTCTTCTGACAAAGATCAGTATTATGCAAAATGAACACAATGACTGAATTTCACAATACTTGAAGATGCTTGCTACTGCATAGTCCAGTCTGCTCTAAAGTTGAAGCAGGGAAGGACTGTTTCATTAGCCAAGAAAGTGTGCTAGAATCCTTAGCTTAAAGGAATAGATGCACACCAGTAAAGCAGCATTTGGTTCCACCCACCAGTAGGCGGTCTGCCTCCAGGCAGCCATCAAAACTAGTTGCCAAATGGGACTAGCTTTGGTGCTAAACCTTCAGTCTTGGACTAAGTTTAATCCATATTTAAACTTAAATCATTTTGTGATCGATAAAAATTTTGTTGTTTTAAATAAGGAAAGCAGATTACTTGCAATTAAAATTTTAATACAAGTTATAATATACTGCATTTATTCATAAGAACAATAAAGCATTCATCCATAAAACTACTGAAATGGTTTTACCTGTCCAGCCAAGCTAGGAGACTTTTTGCTGCTCCAATCAAATCCACTACTGAGGTAAGGAAATCATTTGGTAATTTTCTGCTGGTCCTACCATCATAATGACCACTCCTCCTCCTCCCTGTGATAAAGTTCTGAAGGTTTTTGGCAGATGCATTTAGCTTGTGAGAAAGTGTTTTTAGGTTTTCAGTTTCTAATCCATAATTCTGCATTTTAAAAAAAGAGCACAAAAAGTTTATCCTTTTTGATAAGAAAGCCAACTTAATACTGAGCACATGAATACATCTATTACTATTTCCTGCATTATTGTATTTATGTAGTAGAAATAGAAATTAAAAATCTATCAACTATAAACCTGAAATGTGATGAGTATTACATATTTCTATAGTAAAAGGTTGGGTTTTTTTTAAGTTAATAGTGCCATTTAAAAGAAATGGAAATAAAATGTACTTATGAAAACAGTTTGAAGGATTAAATGAAAAAAAACCAGATTCACTTAACAATTTAGGAATGATATATGACATCCATATAAGTTTAAGCATTGTTCTGAATCTTTAATAGATAATAGGACATTTTTAATAGAATTCTTATTTTACTTTTGAAAATTAATGTATAATCTCCTTTTCTGGACCAGAAATTCCCAAGACTCACTAATTTATTTGCTTCTTTTTATAAAACTTTAAGTTTTCTAGAAAACTTTCTCCTTAATCATTCTAAGATACATTTACAATAAAATGTATTATCCTTAAAATCATACCCTAATGATTCAGAATCTCTTTCTACAGAAACTGAACATTCATAAGAATCATGTAATACTTGCACGAGATCAGTCCTATCTAGGCAACAGCAAAATCTGCTGCAGATTTTAGAAATGGAAATACTTATTTTAGATAGCCTTACAAAATATTCAGAGGTTTGCTTCAGCTGCAGTAATACCACAAGTGAAGCTCTCCTCTTTAAAGTGCTGAGGAGTTTACAACTTTTCAAACATTTAGTGCAACTACATTCCAGATCATCTGCTCACACATGTGTATGCAGAAAATACATGTCCAACAGGATTGGCAGCAAAATGCTAATTGCATATAATGCTAAGCTACAATTGATTTGTTTGGTTTTGTCGTAGGCTATTTTGTAATTCACCCATTTATTTATTCACCAAACCATAATTACAACCAACTATCATTTAACGTGAGTTATGAACCCAGCCAATGTGCCCTGTTATGCATTTTGAGAAGAAGGCATCTTGCTTGCAGCTGTAAAAGACTGAGTATGATTTACAAAGAAAGCAATGGTTCCCTTTATTGAAGCAAATTATTTCTGCAAACAAAGTAGTCATTTTCAGTTCAATAAAAATACTTTTTTCTTTGAAGAGAGCTAACTTTGATCTTAAAATGACAGACTTTTCAACTATGCTTTGTACTGCAATTCAATTTCAGTTTTTTCACTAGAAGTAAATGATGTGATTATTAAGACTATGCAAAATCCTTGAAGTAATTTTGCACAACCCCAGTGATTATACAATTTTCATATTTTATTTCAGAACCCTTCCTCTTTTTTTCTCCATCTACCCACAAAATATTTACCAATGCACAGAGTAAGTCAACTGCTTCCAAGATAAGCTCTTGATGACCAATTCGAGTAACTCCCAGATCCTCCAGTTCTTGATGAGTAATACGTAGTAGCTGGTCTCCACCAATCTTCTCCCTCTCAAAATTTTTGATATACTGTTGTAGGCAGTCATCAAGACCTAAGAAAAAAACAAGAAATACAATATTTGCAGACTAAAATAGGTGCTTGGACTCTTCACCTGTTATCTATTAATGACAGATTATCTAACATTTCTTTCATCTAAATCATATTTATTTTCATCTCAGCATAGTTACTTGTTTCATGTACATTTAAAACATGTATAGGACACTTTTTTATAGATAGGATCACCTTTTTAATAAACTACTATTTTGGCTGCAATTATGTCTGGAAGCAAAGTATCCAGCTGTTTGAGGAGGACTTTTTGAAGCTTGAAGGGATTTTTACATACATACATACATCAATGTCATATATATTCACCACACTGTTCAGGGTAAACAACATGATAAAAGTCACAGAAAAATACTAAGAGGTGGTAAACAAAGAAATAAAAAACAGCAACAACAGAAATCTACTGAATATCAACAACATTCACTAAACCTCCCCATACCTTTCTGTCCTTGAAAACCATCCTTCTACCATACCCATATAGTATTTCATACATTCCCTTCTGTTCACACTTCTCTTTTAGAGGATCTCATCGATTCCATCCAACCATTATTTTTGATCTTTCCCTTCCTCTCAATCCATTTGCAATCTGATTTTCATTCATTTTCTTTATATGTCCAAACCATACACTTACATAATTCAGTCCCATTAACTATGCTTAATTTTAGATTTCACTTCACATACCCAATGCTCACATACATATAAAGAAGTGGGTGGAAATGCAGTTATAATATAGTTATTTTCACTTCTTGAAGAAGACCTATTACTATCTTTCTAGCAGTAGAAAACAGCAATTGCATATCTTAAAAATTTTCCTTCCATTTTTCCATCCTTTCTTGAACTTTCTGTTAGGTCATACAACTTAATCTACTGTAGTTGTACTAAACTTTCATCATTTATATATAACTTGCCTTTAAACTGTAAAACTTGTTTTATTTTATACAGCCAAATCCAAATTAAACTCATTGTCTTTGCAAGGAGTGAAAAATTGTGGTTGACCTCTTAGTGACAGTTTTATATACTTTAATATAAATATAATATTAATTAATATTTCATTAATTAATATAAATATTATACTTTTATAAATATATTTATGTTTGTGATGCGATGCTTTCTGCTTGCCCTCAGGAAAAGGGATTTTTTAAAATCACTAATAAAAATATATATAATAGTTTTGAAATTAAACAATTAATATATATTATTATGGCAATAATTCAGATGTTTTGATGTTTTCATGACTAAGTCCAGAGGCTTCCACAAAATGGCAGGCAAGATCTTGCAACTGATTTCCCACTTCTTTTTAAGATCTGTTGCATGCATCAGAGAATGTAAAAAGGAGCATGGCTTCGATTGTCTGGTCATGCCCACCATTTTGATATTGTTGAACCCTCTGAAGATACTCCTGACTAAGTCATCAATGCCCTCATTCAGTCCCAACACTCAGTTTAACAGCAAAGACAAGGAGTTTTTACAGATCTAGTCTTAACTTGCTGTTAACATGGGCAAGAAAATATCATGACCTGCTATGCTATTCAATAAACTTAAATCTCTTCTGCATTTTAATGCAAATATTATAATATCAAATAACTTATATTTATTTGAGGTTATAACTAGTCTAGTACCATACAAAATGCAATCACTCCCCTCAATTTGTTCACATAGGAATTCTAATTTCAGCTCCTAGATTGGGCTTTTTTTCTCTTTCCTCTAAGAATGTAACTGATCATGGATCTCCAAGAGCAGTATTCTTTTTTTTTTTTAATTATTCAGATGCTCTGTCCTAAAGAGAAAGACATACACCTCATATACTGCTCACAATCATCTCTAGATAATCCCAGAAACATCATGTTGAACTTTATGTAATTTTGCTCAAATCTTGAGAAATACTCTGTGATCCTTTTCTGAATATTCGGGGGGGGGGTTATTATTATTATTATAAATTTTATTGTTTTCAAAAAATGTTAAAATACAGAAAAATCAAGAAAAAGGAAGGGAAAAAAAGGGGAAAAAAGGGGAAAAAAGAAAAAAGGGGAAAGGGGGGCATAAGAAAGAAAGAGTAGCTTCCAACTTTCCTTGGTACAGGTATAGATACAGAACATATTCGCCTCTTATTCTAATATCTAAAAGTTTACATAGTAAAAAATAGTTTTTAATCTAATATTCAAGAAGATTCCTAAAATCAATCTATTTGGATAATACATATAATTTGTACAAGATATTTCTATAAGTATAACATCAATCAGCAAATCCCAAAATCAAAGTTGGATTTATTTTGAATATCCAGCAAAAAGTCTAAGAGTGGTTTCCAATCAGAGACAAAGTTAGGCAGTGCCCTGTCTTTGAGGAAAGTGGTGAGTTTCGCCATCTCCGCCAATTCCATTAGTTTCAATATCCATTCTTCAGCAGTAGGTATTTGTAAATCCTTCCATTTTTGCACATATAGGAGTCTCACCACAGTTATTATATAAAGAAATAAATGTTTGTGTTGCCTTTGCATTTGTTTATCCATCATACCTAAAAGAAAAGTCTCTGGTTTCAATTGCAATCAATTTTCAAAATCTTTTGAATCAAAATATATATCATATTCCAATATTTCTTAGCCTTTTCACAAGTCCACCATAAGTCATAGAATGTCCTTCACATTGATTACATTTCCAACAGACATATGAGGTTCCTTTATACATCTTTGACAATTTATCTGGTGTCAAATACCAACAGTAGATCATTTTATAGAAATTTTCTTTCAACATATCATTGAGAGTGAACTTTAACCCTTTATTCCACATATTTTCCCACTGGTCTAACATTATGTTATACCCAAAGTTTTTTGCCCGTTTAACCATACAACCTTTAACATATTCATCTTCCAAATTCACCTTTAACAAAAAAAAAAAAATTGTATGCGGAGAAAGCTTTTGATAATTTGAACTGGTCATTCCTGTTTAAACTTTTGGAAGATATGGACTGGTGAGAACTTTCTGCAACTGATTAAGTCGATATACACTTCCCAAAAGGCAAGTATTATTGTTAATGATGAACTCACAAAACCATGTGAGATACAAAAGGGGACAAGACAGGGTTGTCCCTTGTCACCTCTACTTTTTATTTTAGTTCTGGAAGTGTTAAATAGAGATATTAGACAAGATGTGAATATAAAGGGTTTACAAATCAAAAAATAAGTTTTTAAATTAAGAGACTTTGAAGATGATTTAGTTTTGATTTTACAGGAACCTCAAAATGGAACTGAATGTTTAATGAAGAAATTGAAAGATTTTGGTGCACTTGCTGGATTTAAGGTAAATAGACAAAAAAACAAAGATGTTGGTTAAGAATATGACTATGAAAGATCAAGAAATATTGATGAAGAAGTCTGGCTTCAAAATTGAAAAAAAGGCTAGGTATCTGGGAGTTACGGTGACCAATATGAATTCTATGTTATATCAAAATAATTATGTTAAAGACCAGAATGATATTAAAAAGGATTTATTAAGATGGGGTAAACTGCAACTGTCATTGTTAGGTAGAATTTCAGTAATTAAAATGAATGTTTTACCTAGAATGCTTTTTCTTTTTCAGACAATACCAATATTGATAAATGATGTACCATTTAAACAATGGCAGAAAGAGATTTCTAAATTTGTGTGGCAAGGTAAAATACCAAGAATAAAATACAAACTTTCCCAGGATGTCAAAGGAAGAGGTGGGTTAGGTCTTCCAGATTTAAAGTTATACTTTGATGCCTGCTGTCTGGTATGGTTGAAAGAATGGATAACTTTACAAAACAAGAGGTTATTGGAATTAGAAGGACATGAGTTAAGATTTGGATGGAATGGATATTTATGGTATGACAAAGTGAAAGCTAATATTGATTTTAAGAATCACTGTCAGACATTCTATGCTGAAAATCTGGAATAGATATAAGGCAAGATTGTCTCCAAAACTTCCTCTGTGGTTGTCACCCAGGGAAGCTTTTTATAGAAGAGAAATGACAGTTAAGCAACCATGGCTGATGTACAGCACTTTGTTATCGTTTTCTGAAGGAGAACCTAACCTGAAGAAGAGAGAAGAATTAGAATTGGAAGGTTTGGTTTGCCAATGGTTTACAGACGCACAGTTGCTGGAAAGATTTAAACTAGATAAGAAAAGCTATGAATTTACCACTGAGAACACTGAGTTTGAATATGTTTTGTGTACTAATGATGAACATCTTATTGCTAAAATGTATAATTTTTTGTTAAAGCTAAAAACTCTGGTTTGAATGCCTATTTTTACACATTCATACTTCATTATCTTCTCCATAAAGATTTGGTCAATTGGCTTTACCTGGGGCCAAAAAGAGAAAATTCAAATGCCTTGGTACTGTAATTGAACCACTACCAACAATAGCATAAAGATCAATACAAGAGATCAATACAAGCTCTGACCCATATATACTTCTTGTGACATCAGAATAAATATTACTTGGTCACATATCAAAACTAGGACAATCTATAATTCGTATTTAAAGTATATCATTGATAGAGAATTTTGCTTTGATGACATTGCTTTATAAAAGGCAGAGTTTATAAATTATTTCTGAATATAATAGGATAAGCATAAGTTATTTGACTCAGCAGCCTGCAATGACTATCTAATGGATTAAGCACTGTTTAGTAAATTCAGCACTGAAATTAACAAGAGTTACTATTCATTGCTCCCTAGAAGTTATTTAAGGAGTTTCATAATTTCCAAGGTGCAGCTGTGCAAACAATCTTAATGTCTAGCTAATCATCACTAGATCTTAATTTGCCCATTCTTCTCTCACTTCCTAAGACATGAGAGAGAAGGTTATGAGAAAAATCAAGGGTTTTGCACAATGGATTTTACTGAATTATATCAAGTGGCATAATAATTTCCTTTTCATTTAGAATGATCAGAATTCTAAACAGCTTCTTAGAAGCTAACTACTTGCTTACAGCTGTTCAAACAACTAGATACAAATTTAACTTATTTTACAACTTAACTGGTACACAATTTCAAATGAAGTTTATGTTCATGAACAATGTTGTAACTTTAATACTTACTAAGTGGTTTCATTCAATAAACTAAAATAAAAATCTACCCTAAAGAACAGATAACCTGCAGTGTAATTCTCTGTTCAGAAACAAGGTTCACTAAATTTTATGGTGCCTATACAGATTTGTCATTTGCTAAGTCTAATGGAGATATAACTGCATAATTATTTCTCCAGCTGCTTGTTTTTATATAATTGTTTGCTTCCATACAATATTTCTGACCACTTTTCTACTTAACTCAATCAGGATAAACATAGTTGAGAAAAAAAGATTAAACAATCCTTCTAAAACATATTTAAAATTACTAACATGAATTTAGATCAATAAGGCAAAGGCTGTAAAAGAAAAACCCACGTTGTACTTTATAAGCTCTTTGGGATAGAATCTGTCAGCAGCTTATCCCCTGTGCCTAAATCAGCTGGAAATGAAGCCAGTTTAAAACATCTTTTTCTAGTTGTTAACTCCTTCCTTCACTTTGGCCATGATATGGGAGATCTCTAGGACTGATTCCTGTGCTCAGAAGGTACTGGGAATATCTCAAAAAATACTGATAAGCAGATGGATATTTCAGCTCAGTCTTATCTTGGAAAAGGAAGGATGGCCCTTCAGTCTTGCCTGGGGAAAAGAGGTTCAATTTGCTCTCAGACATTCTGCCGTAATTAATTCACTAATAAATGAATGTAAGAGCTTGAGGTTATTCAAATCCTCAGATTCTATATATTAAACCTTTACTTTCTATTGAATGTATCATCATGAATCTTTCTTCCCGAGTTGTACTTTACTGTTAAGGCCTTCTCAAGCCCCACTGTTTCAGCCAGTGATAAACTGGTGTTCTGTCCAGACCATGCTTACCACATTCCCTGATTGGTAGATTTCCCTGCTTCATTACTTTTACAGTTCTTCCTGTAATGTCAGCTAGAAACTTCTAGAACTCTTCTCAGTTTCACCCAGTTGAGGGGAAAAGGGTTAGGTCCACTATTTCACTGCTTCACAGTTTCATCAGTGAAGTTTTTTTAAAAAAGCCTTTCATGTTCTGTGTGTGTGTGCGTGCCTTCAAGTCAGTGTTGACTCCTGGAGACTGCCTGTAGTTTCCTTGGCAAGGTTTCAGAAGTGGTTTGCTATTACCTCCTTCCTAGGGCTGAGAGTTTAACTTGTACAGGAAAAGAAAAGAAAATGGTCATGGGGGGCAGCAACCAGTGAATGGGGTAGCTAGGTATTCCTTCACAGTGCAGTTGGAATGGACGTGTCTGCCTGCAATGAAACACAGCAGAAAACTAGACAGCACCACTTGAGCAAGCAGAGTCAGAAAACATAACTATTGATGCCTAGCAGGAAAAGATTATTTGAAGTTGCTCTTGGAGAGGCTGGGAGCAGGAACTATATCACTATGCACATTTTGCCTTCAAATAAGGCTCAGTAGCCTGTATTCATGCTGGAAAAAGCTAATAGTTGTGGATGAACCCTCTGTCTCATGACTGAAAGTTGCACTGTATGGGAGCAGTCACCAAGAACACTTGTATGTGTAAATGCCAAACTGGTTTGGCAATAAACTCAAAATAAAGATTCTCTAATTACTCTTAAGTGCTGGGTATTTGGGAATAAGCAGTATTTTAGCAACTTCAGTCATATAACCTCCCATTGGAATGATTTCGCATTGGAGACATGTCTATCTCTGACCCTGTCTACCTTCCGGAAAGCTAAAGACAGCTTTCCCAGGGAGCTTTTGAAGCTTGACGCCATGTACTGTGTTGGGGTTTTATTTGTTCTATGTCTATGGTTTACACTTTATTATACGTTCTTATTTTTTGAGCCACCAAGAGTCCTTTGATTGCAGTGGTATATAAGTTTCATTTAAAAATAAATAAATAACCAACATAATTTTTCAGGATTGTGTTTCCATAAGTAGATGTCATTATAAATCTATGACTTGTTTGCAACCTATGTATTGTATCCAGTCTTGGAGATGAAAAAAAGAAGCAACAGATGCTTAAAAAAGAATCCAAACTTTATATATATCAATAATATGCTAATATCAGATCACAACAGCCACCTGTGATGTGTAACAATTTCATTTGTATGGGATGCACGGAACAGGCAAAATTCAATTTGAATCAACAATCTGAATTAACAGTCCCTTTTCCAGCTCAATTCTGAAAATCAATGTAGTCTCATTACGAATCATCAATTAGATTGATTAGGAGGTATTCATGCACTTTATTTATTAGCGTAACTATCAGTCTATCTGGACTAAAGAAGAAGCACGCATTTTGGCAGGGAAAAAATCTGAATTTGATTTGATTTCACATTTATTTCATTCATTAATGTCATTCATTATATATATTATATGTAAAATATACATACCAAAAATGGCTAATATGATTCTCACTGTTTTTCGTTTTTTCACTCTGTGACATCAACATAAAATTAAGTAGCAATTTTTAAAGGGATACTGGGGTGGCCCATTTTATGAATACACAGTATTCTTTTTGAACCAAAAATATAATATGACAAATGAGACCTGCAACAAAATGTTGCAGTTTTTCATTTCACAATGCATTTATTTTATATTTTATTTTATAAACAGAAGTTTCAAGAGATTTTCAGAAAAGATTAAAAAAAATAATAAAATGCTACAAATTAAGATC
The DNA here is from genome assembly GCF_059951505.1 of Python bivittatus. Taxonomy (NCBI): domain Eukaryota; kingdom Metazoa; phylum Chordata; class Lepidosauria; order Squamata; family Pythonidae; genus Python; species Python bivittatus. The sequence continues at coordinate 31,988,858 of NW_028277074.1, forward strand.
AGCAGTTCTAACAATAGTAAAGCTAGGAATACATATTAACAATAATTCTAAACTGACTACTAAATCATAAAAATATTTCAAAGGACACTATTCTATTTCTCCCTCTCTCATGTTTGTGTTCACAGACCAAAGAGAATAATCAACATACAGTCTGTCCTTGTTTAGTGACTGCAATTTGTTCCAGCAAAATGGTCACTGAGCAAAATGAACAGTAAGCAAACTATGTGACACAGAGGAAGAGAGAGAGAGAGAGAGAGAGAGAGAGAGAGAGAGAGAGAGAGAGAGAGAGAGATCCTGCAAAGATCACTGATTGCTTCCACCTCATTTAGATAAAGTTCTCTCGTGCAGCAACGCCAGTGTTACTCTCACTCTGGCATGCGTTGTTGTCAGGCACAGAAATTTGGCTGTAAAGGCACACATTGGTCAAAAAAAAATTTTTTTTACTACCATTTACTACCATTTATTACTGTCATATTTGTGAATCATCACTAACAGAGGTTGCTAAACAAGGACTGACTGTATTCAATCTTGATTAGTGTTTTGTTTTGGGTGATCACCCCTACACATTTTTCTTTTTAAATATTTTGTATTCATCATTGCATTTCATCAGAAACAATAATTTGTGTCAAATATCCTTTCAAAATATACTATTTATTAAAAAATAAATAACAAAATAAATATCCTGACAAACAGTATTGTGATAAATAATTTGGATTATCTAGTACTATTTGAAGATGCAAATAGTACTAGATAATCCAAATTATTTATATTTTGGATTATCTAGTGCTATTTGCATCTTCAATTCCACAAAGTTACTATTTATATTTATATATACATATGATATATGATATACAGTAAATGCTTAATCCAATTACATGTGCCAAAAATAAAACACTATAATCAATATTATTTACAAAAGCACACCTCACAATGTATATTTATAAATGAACTATTTTTATCAATGAACTGTTTTTATCTTCTTACTAAAAAGATATTTCTGTATGGCAACCTTTTTTCAGAATAGTAGTTCCTTAAACCCCACTGGAATATTGCACTGTTGTTTTGACTAAAATAAATTCCAGTACTTGCAAACCAATCCAGCAGGATTTCATATATGTAATTCTAGTATGACAGGAAAATGTGCACATAAATGTAACAGTTAAGACAGCAGACACATAAGTCTTATTGTAAAACTGGAATACTGCCAATCAGCTGTTCCAACAAGGAGTATGATGCAGAACCAAGTCCCTCCAGTCCTCTTTTCCTTAAACACACGATAGGTGGTATTCCAATTTGAAAAACTGGACTATGTGAAATGAACACTTCTATAAGTTCTTAGTCTTTCTTAACGAGTGCAACATTCAATGCTTTGTATTGCTGACAACACAGATTCAGGAACTATAAAGAATGTTGTTGTCTTTCTTCAACTGAAGTAGCACAGCTACAGGAAACTCCTGACTCACCTGTAACTGTATCTATTGTCACATATTTATTAAATCAGGGATTTGGTAAATCTAAATTAAAATAAATGATAAAATTAAACTTTTGCAATAGAAAGAGAAATATATGAATTTTTAAAATTAGTTATTGTAGAAAACAAATACATTACTTCTTGATTAACAGTGCAGTTTTCCAATGAATTCCTTATTAAAAGAATTAATCAATTCAGGCTCTGAGAATCTGTTAAATATTTTTATTACTGATTGTATTGAGAAAATAATGAAATAGTTGCTACTGCAGATATTATAAAATATTGACAAACTAGACTGAAGTGTGAAAGAAATAAGCTGTACTTAAAACAGTGAGGAACACTTATTACAACTGACCTCAAAAGATTAGTGGGTGGAATTTTAGTTGCTTTCTTCTGTGCAACCCATTGTAGAATAGTACTTCAGCTATAATAGCAGCATTATTATTGTTGTGATATATTGAAATCTAGACCATATAAGCTGGGAGGTATAATTAATACAGAAAGTCATCAAAATAAACTTACTTTATTATCAAATAATAAAATAAGGAAATATAATGGGCAAAACCATTTATAGTGGGCCAAAAGCCATTATAAACCATTATATTAACAGCCAGTTTGGTCTAATGCAGGGTTTCTCAACCAGGGTTCCATGGAACCCTAGGATTCCGCAAGAGGTCACTAGGGGTTCCCTGGGAGAACATGATTTATTTAAAAAATTATTTCAAATTCAGGCAATGTCTTCTCATAGTGATGAGCAGAGACCAAACAAAAATTTAGTTACAACTCTTTCTGAGCTCTCTGGTAGTGTGCTGTAGGACTGTGTTTATTTCATTGAATCCATTCTTAATTTTTGACATGAGATGGGAAGACTGTTGATAACAGGTAAACACTATATTGCAGGAAGGCAGGAATATATTGCAGGAAGGGAGGAGTATTTTGAAGGAAGGGGAGAGAGAAGTGCATTTTTCAAGAAATTAATGCTCATCCAACTTAGTCTTGATGTCAGTCTCCCCCTCCTGAATCTTTTCCCTGCAGTTTTCCTGTAGTTATTTTATTCCATTATTTTAAATAAATTTCTTACATGTTTATTCAGTCATGTCTGAGGGTCCAATGTGGCAATTTTGAAGAGGAGTGAGAGAGAAGAGGAGGATTCTAGATCGGACAATGCCGATAAGTTTAATGATGATAATGATAATGAGGAATTTAAATCTTCTCAGCCATTTCCCTGCACTGGTACATCAATGGACTCAAAAAAAGTCCATCTTTACAATGAAAACTATTTATCAATGGGTTTTACATGGACTGGCGATTCACGTTGTCCTATTCTGTTATGCCTCATCTGTGGCAAATAACTTACAAATGCAGCAATGGCACCACCAAAATTAAAAAGACACTTAACTACAAATCACAGTCCTATAAAAAGTAAAAGTTATAATTATTTTAAATAGATTTTGGAATCACAGAACAAACAGAGTAAAAAATAAAGAATAAAACAAACAGAATAAAAAAGCCCAAGAAGCAAGTTATTTAGTATCAGAACTTATTACACAGCAAAGTAAAAGTCACACTTTGGATGAAAGAGAATTACGCCAGCATGTAAAATAATAGTGGGGAAAATGCTAGGAACAGATACAATACAAGAAATTGAAAAGGTTCCACTGTCAAACAGTACAATAAGTCGGTGTACTGATGACCTGTCACATGATGCAGAAGAGGTTTTGTATGATAAACTGAAGAACAGTAGCTTTTCTGTCCAAGTTGATGAGTCAACAGACTTCACCAATAAATGTCATGTTATGGCATTTGTAAGATTTGTAAATGATGGTGAAATTCAAGAAAACTTTTTCTGCTGCAAAGAACTTAATTATTATCATATTTTTTATATTTTATGCTGTACTATTTATGTTTTTATTGGTTTTAACTGTTTGGTTGTGAACCGCCCAGAGTCCCTCCTTGTGGGGGAGTTGGGCGGTGATATAAATTTGATTTATAAATAAATAAATAAACTACATGAAACGCACAAAGGCCAAGATGTATTTAAAGTTTTGTCTTCATATCTGGAAACAAAAGGTCTGTCTTGGAGAAACTGCACTGGCATCTGTACTGATGGTGCTTCATCAATGGTTGGCTCCATGAGAGGCTTCATTTCTCTTATAAGAAAAGAAAATCCTGGTGTTGTCACAACACACTTCTTTGTTCACAGAGAGGTGTTGGTGTCAAAAACTCTTCGAGATGAAGTGAAAAAAGTTCTAGATGATGCTACAAAATGGTTAACTTTACTGAACAAAGACCAGTTCACTCAAGAATGTTTAAAAAACGGTGTGAAAACCTAAGTCTCTTGGTACACACAGAAATATGGTGGCTCAGCAGAGGAAGAGTTCTCAAGAGGGTGTTTGAGCTGAAGGCAGAATTGCAAGAGTATTTTCAAGAAAATAGTATTCCACATTTTGCTGGGTGCTTTAAAGATGGAGAATGGTTGTACAAACTAGCATACTTAGTGGACATCTTTCATCACATGAACCAGCTGAACAAGTCTCTGCAAGGCACTGGAGAAAATGTTTTGACTTCAAGTGACGAGATTCATGGATTTAAAAGAAAACTGAATGTTTGGAAAATCATGTTGCAAAAGGAAATACTGAAATGTTTCCACTGCCGCTTGGGCTTGAGAGTGGGGTACCAGAGAGTCTCAAATCTAATTGAAAACCCCCTGGAAGTACTGCAGAACAAAACTGATCAGTACTTTCAACACAAATGTATGACTGGGTGAGGGCTCCTTTCTCTGCATCTTCTGCTCAGCCTGAGAACTTCACTTTGAAGGAAGAAGAACTTTGTGAGCTACAGTCTGATTATACACTCAAAATGAGATTTACTGATCTGCTCATGGAGAAATTCTGGATTTCTGTGAAAGAAGAGTATCCTGCCATTCATAGGAAGGCAATGAACATTTTGCTGCAGTTTTCAACTTCCTACATTTTTCTTATTTAACAAACATCAAAAGCAAAGACAGAAATTGTTTTATTTCAGTTGAAGATGAAATCTGTGTCTGTTTATCTCAAGTTTGGTTCAGAATTGAGTATCTGTGCACCAAAAAACAAGCAGAGATTTCACATTAAAGAGGTAAGTTTCATTCTTTATTTTTAGTTTAAGAACACTGTCAATACATATATACAGGCCTACACAAAACAAATATAATAATTTTGGAGGGCGGAGCTGGCGTCGCGGCGATACGGCGGGCGATCCTGGGCTCCCAGGATCGCAGTCGATATCTCCTCCCCTGGACGGTCCCGATGGACCTAAGCCGTCCCGTAGAGATGGCGATCGCAAAGGGCGCGTCCTGCGGATCTCAGGGACGCCGCAAGTCCCAGATTGATCCCAGGAGAAGCTCTTGAAGCCGGCGGAGGAGAGGCAGCCAAAATGGCTGCGAAAGCCGGGACAGCTCCAAAGGAAGAAGGAAGAGAGGGGTGTCAACTGGGTGAGATGGACTTTTACTATTCAACTATTCTTAGAGAACACCTTAAGTAACTTAAAGAGATTTTTAAAAGTGAAGAAAAGTGGATTAAGCGGCGAGATTGAGCCTTATAAAAAAAGGGGGGGAAATTTTTTTTCTTTTCAACTTTCCCTTTTTAGTGGAATTGGCAAGATGTTTTTCTCTTAAAAAAATATATATTTTAACTGGATTGGCTTTTTCTTTTTAATATTCAATAACTCTCTATCTTAAGCCTTTTTTTTTTACTTAAGATTTCTTTATTGTTATAAGAAATTTATACTTTTTGATTTTGAAATGGGGAAAGTGGAGTTAAGAGAAAGTAAATGAAAGAAAGTTGCACTGCCATCTAGAGGCTCGACATAGTGCTTTTTTTCTTCTATTGTGACACATGCTCAAGGACCCTGTGCTTTCTAAAAAGATAGTGGGATGTGCATGTTTATACAGGTGCCATCCGTAACTATAAACAAGAAAGTGGAGTTGAAAGCGATTTTGAAAATATCAAGATGGAAAGTTTGAGCTAGTCACAAGAGCCCTGATTAGTGGCAGTAGTTCTTCTTTCTGCTAGAAGCTCTGCTTTGCTCTCCATTCCCCCCTCAGTTGGATTTTTTTTTAAAGAGACTTAGTCTTTTCCCTCCTCTTCTTTTTTTTTTTCTCCTCTTGCTTTTTTTTCCTTATTTTTGGCAAGAACAAAGATAAAGAATCCTTTGACTCAATGAAGGTTTATCAAGATAATAAATTATATGAGAAACACAATGCAGAAAAAGATCTTTAAACTATTGAGGATGACTATAAAAAACTGGAAGAAGAGCTGCAGAAATTCCCGCAAAAGAAAAAAGAAAAAAAGATATTAAAGCTAAAATGGACTTAATTAAACATAAAACGGGATCAATGGAAAAGGAAGAAATAGTACAAGAAATCAGAAACATTAAACAGAATTATTGTGAGGCTTATAAACTGAGAATTAAAAGGGTTAATCAACTGATAAATGAAGAGGGATAGACTTGTTCTTGGCACTGAGGGTGAGAAAAAGATTATACAAGATTATAATGGAAAATCGTATTAAGAGAATGCACAAAAAGAAGAAGTAAAACAATATTGAAAGAAACTACTTCAGATGTTTAAAGAAAAAACGAGGGGAATACAACAATGATGGAACTGACAGAAGCTTCAAAAAGCAGAATGTTTGAAAGGACATTTATTATTGCTTTCTCTTATCTAATAATATAGAAAAAGGAATAAATAGCTAGATATTTTGGGATATTGAATGAAAAGGGTGAACTCAAAATTATGCAAGCGCTGGAATAAAGTATAAATCTGAGATATATAGTTAAAAATTGTATTTGATTGTAAATGTCTCAAGAGATTAGACTAAAATTTATACATGGTTGAATATAGTAACATATAGATTTTAAACTAGAGACATTTTTGTTGAAACATGTAGTGAAGAATCTGGTTAGAACTGTAACCCGGTTAGAACTGTAACTGATATTGTAACTGATACTGGTTAGAACTGTAACTTTTAAGAATTGGAAAAATTAAAAAGTACTTATGCAGGAGGAAGTTATTGAAAATTATGGAATGTGCAGAGATGAGTTAAATTGAGATTTGAAATTAGAGTAAGAAGATAAGTAATTTTATATGACACTGAGAAAATATAGTAATGTAATGGATTAGGAAATTTTATAATAGAAATTTGATATTAATTATTATATATATACACATATAATCGATAGATGAAAATGTATTACTAATCCTATTGAAAGTTAAAATTTCTTGTAATAAATGATTCTATAGATTAGTTATGAATGATTAATAATTGTTAATTGATAAGTATATAAGTATATTTTGAATAGATGATATGAGAATTTAAGATTATGAAAGGGGCACCAACGAGTTGGTAACTGGTTGACACACGTTATAAAATGGAAGATGCTTTTTCTATGCCTTTCTATGTTTTTGTTTGTTCATGTATGTTTTGTGTTTGTTGTAAAAATAAAAAAAATATTTATAAAAAAAAAAAAACAAATATAATAATTTTGGGTTATTATATAGGTATAGGTAATTCTGGCCTATATTTGAGTCTGAATGTGCAGGGGTTCCCCAAGGCCTGATAAATATTTCAAGGGTTCCTCCAGGGTCAAAAGGTTGAGAAAGGCTGATCTAGTGGTTAAGGCACTACTGTGACTGTGAGTGCATGAAAACTGACTGGATGACTTTGGGCCAGTCATTCTCTCTCAGCCCAATTCACCTCACAAGGTTGCGGTGGGGAAAATAGGAGAAAGGAGTATTAGGTATGTTCACCACCTTGGGTTAATTATAAGAAATAATAAAGGCAGGATAAAAAATCTAAAAAAAAAAACTTTCAAGGATAGTTATATTCAAAAGCTTCACAACTTCATATGAGATCAGAAGTATTTTAGAAATAGAGGGTTTTTAAAAAAAAAACTGAAAACAAATAATTTTATGTTAAATATTAATATGTAATTAGGACCTGCAACAAAATATTATTCTTCCCCTCAGCTTTCAATCTCTTTCATTCATTCTTGTCTCTTTGAGAACAGATTCTATAAAGGTTTCTTCTTAAAGTTGTTGTGTGCTTCTGCAGACTTCAGGATTTGGGGTCAATCTGCATATACAATTGTATTTAAAACACTGACCTTGCTATTAGCTCATAAGATTTTATGAAGTTTTTTCCATGAATACCATGTGTAGACTTTCCCATCACAAAAAACTTAACCATTAAGAATTGCCTCAAATAATCCAAGAATAATCCAATAGTGCAAACATACTAATTCCCTCAGGTGCTGGGGCTCGGATGTTAGTCAAGCCTATTACACATTGTGATAAGCTGTTAATATTTATTTATTTATTTATATAGTTTTTATTAAAGATGTTCACAGAAATAAAAGATAAACATGAAGTAATATAAAGTGAAATTAAGAAAAAGAGAAAAAATAAGTGAAAAGTAGTGCAAGTAGAAAAAAAGATAAAGAAGCAACTTCCTATCTTCTTTACAACAGTTACAAATATACTTATTATCACTCGTCCTTCTTCAGAGTTACATCATAATTCCTTTCTTCCCATATTCAACCCTTTTTAAGCAGCAAATCCATAAATCACCATTTTTTTCCCATTTTCAACAAAAAGTCCATAAAAGGTTCCCAGCCTTTAGTGAAAGTACTTGTTCTTATCCTCGATCAAACAGGTCAATTTTGCTATTTCTGCAAATTCCATCATCTTCACAGTCCATTCCTCCATTGTGGGTATTTCAGTATTTTTCCATGTTTGTGCATATAATAATCTCGCTGCAGTTACCATGTACAAAAGCAATCTTCCATAAGTCTTTTCTAATTGGTTATCCATAAGTCCCAGTAAAAAAAAGTTCTGGTTTCATAACATGTGAAAATTTATGAGGAGCCTCAGTTGCATTCTATTATTGCTTTATTTTATACTGTGTTATGTTTTACATACTGTTACTCACCCAGAGTAACTAGATTGAGATGTGCAATCAACATAGTATAACCATCATAAAAGCGTAAGCAGTTTGGAAAGCAAGTCTTGCTACCATGATGAGCACAGAAACTCCAGGCATGTAATGTTTTTTAATTTTCTTTAAGAGGTGAATTGTTTCAGTAATATGAAGGTGTAGAATAAGGCACTTATTACTGTCTATTAAACAAACACTGATTGCCTGATGATTCTCTGTGCCGGCTACTGGTCAGGAAAAACAAATGCTTATTGCTAGTTCCCTGAAAAACTACAGACATTCCAAATGACTAATCAAGCTCAGTTCCACAGCATTCATACATTCTTACTGAATGTCGTCAAAATAGCTTCAGAATTCTCCTCTGAAGACTTGGGCTGCAAAAACTGGTCCTCTGGATGTGCCTAGAAGTTTCTGAAAGCCTGTTTCTTCCCAGGGGGAAATCCACAGTCCTTTTGCCTGTTTCATGACTGCCAAACTAGAGATTCTTTTGTCTTGTATTCCTGGGAACCTGGCCCAGTTCACTGTGGATGAAATAGCTATTTGCAAACCACGATGCTGCCCACTAGACACTGGGGGACCCAGAGTCTATGGACAGCATCAAGGTTTGCAAATAGCAATTTCTTCAACTCTTTTTCCTTCAGAAATTGGTTTTCCTGCCTTCACAGTAGTATTCCTCATCATTGTACCATGTGTTGTTGTTGTTATTATTATTTATACTAATAGGTTCCTGCATGTCTATTACTTCCCTCAGCTGCTATCCTCTTGCGTTCAGTTTTCATTCATAACAACAATTCAGTTAGCTGACAGTACAATCTTGGAACTGAGCTGTTAATTGGCTTTTTATCCAGCCACTTCACTGGGCTTTGGGCCCACTAAGAGAACAAATATTTAAGAAGTCTTAATTTTCTGGGACAAGTTCTATTTGGCTGAAAATTTCAGGTTTTTGAACCACTGAATTTGTACTGAATGCTCACTGCAAAACTCTTCAACTGTACATTCCTCTCTCAGCACAGTTCTCCATCTCATATAATAGATGTTTTGTTTCTCACTATTGCCTCTACAGAATTTAAATAATTATTATATAATTATTATATTAGAGTACTATTTAAATGCTAATTATAAATGCTAAACACTTTAATTTTGCTAAAATGAAACTGAAATCACTGTATATTTATTAGATTCTTGAAGATACATATTTAATCCTAACCTAAATAAGTAGCAGGATGAACAACTAGAATAAGCACAGAAATGGAACTGAGATTAATGTAGCTTAATGTGTTTCATTCTAAAGAAAAATCAGAGGAGAAAGGGATGGTATTGTTAGTATAAGACAAATACATTGGTTTTAACACAAATCTATTAGGTCCTACTTTTCAGTTAGAGGAGTATAAAAATATGGAGTAGGAAACATTTGACCTTTATGGTGGCAAAATCTTTTGAATGAAAACAATTACCGAACATGTGAAATGCTGCACTTCTGCATTCTGTGAACTGCAGACAATTCTTATTAAAAAGCTGAACTGCAATTTTGTCAGTCTCAACACTTTCTGAAATAATGCGAACACAGATAGAGGATACACTGGAAAAGAATAATACAGTCTTTGATGTACCCCAGGACTTCAAAAATATTCCATTCTTAGAACATTCTGAAAGGGCATCCAGTAATAAGATCTTTAAAATCTGTTTAAGAAGATGCCAACTGTTGGGTTTTTAGTGAAGTGGACTTGTTTATTACTATACAAATTCCAAAATGTCAGCATACGGCAAAAGATTTAGCCACAGAAAATTATGCAGGAGTATGAAAAACATAGGACACACTTCCACTATCAGACCTTCGTCTTGCCTACAACAGTGAATAAATATTATGACTTCAAAAAAGGTACCACAGCTAAACTGATTTCATCATTTAGTTATTTATTTTAATTTAGTTAGCCTACTCAAGAATATTGTAATTGTAACTGTAATTGTAATTAAAAACAGGGAAAAAATGAAAAAATATAGCCCAAATTATTATGCAGCAAGAACAAATGTGTTTACCTATACCTACAATAATTTATCAGCTGTACTGGTCTAGTTATTTCTTATTTAAAGAATCTAAAGAACAATTCAAATATTTTATTTCAATTATAACTGATAACATATTAACATATTTTATTAATATGAAATGAGCATTATGTTTGATATGGACTTTGTGCGTGTGTGCACCTTCAAGTCAATTTGACTCCTGGAGACGGCCTGAACTACAGGTAGTCCTTGGATTACATCCATTCATTCAGCAACCATTCAAAGTTACAGTGGTACTGAAAAAATGGACCATGTGACCAGTCCCGAAGTTCCAGTAACTGCAGCACCCTGCGGTTATGTGATTGTGATCCAGGCACTCGAGCGCCCGGCTCACAATTATGACATCGCAGGGAGCTGTGGTCATGTGATCACCATTTGCAACCTTCCCTGCCAGCTTCCCACAAGCAAAGTCAACGGGGAAGCCAGCAGGGAAAGTTGCAATTCACTCCACTAAGTCGCTCCTGCCTGCAGCACCCCTGCCCCACCCATATGCAGCCTCCACTGTCCCTCCCAGGCCCTTCCCAGCCTCCCCCAACTCAGACGTGGCCTGCGCGGGACCTCCCAAGACCTCCCCTGCCTCCCTTAACTCACACATGGCCTGCACTGACCTCCCAAGACCTCCCCTGGCCTCCCTCGATTGGCCCACAGCCTACGCCAGGTCTCCCAAGGGACTGCCAGGATTACTAAGCAATATAGTCACATGACATCACACTTTATGACCTCATTGCTTAGCAACAACAATCCTGGTCACAATTGTCATTGTAACCCGAGGACTACCTGTAGTTCCTTCATTTTACTTGTTAAGATTTTTAGCAGTGGTTTACCACTGCCTTCTTCCTATGGCTATGAGAGAGTGATGGCCCAAAGTCACCCAGCTGACTTTGTGTCTAAGACAGGACTAGAACTCACCATCTTTTAGTTGCTAAACTGGTGTCTTAACCACTACACCAAACCAGCTCTTTTTGATATGTATTTACCCTACAAAAATATATCTAAATAATTCAAAATGAAATATGTATTTTTAATAATAATTTGAAAGAAATTAAGAAATAAGAAATATCCATTTTTTCCCCAGTAGTACCTGCCACATAATTCACAACATTATAGAATGGACAATCCATTCATAGCCCTATATTAATACCATTTCCACCTGTAATCAATATTTATCTTCATAATCATAATATCTGAAGTGTCCTTCATGTTATACATCATGTTAACTTCCTTTCTTTTATCTCCAGAGCACATTTTCAACAGTTCTGGAGCAATATACTAACAGTCAAATAATTTGCATAACACAAGCATCAGTGGAAGAACTATTTCAGTGACAAGTGGTTCTCTGGGAGACTATTAATATTCCCTTGGCTCAACTAAAGAATGTGACAAGGATGGATACGAAGGAACCATTTCATATCTCTTATACTTCAAAGCAGACTTGTGACAAATCATGCAGAAATATCAGCATTTCTCTTCAGAGTTCCCATGCTATAAGCAAACATGGCACAATCATCTTCCAAATGCAGAAAACATTCCACTGGGCTGTAAATCAATTTATCTTAAGTATTAATAAACAGAAACATCTTTATTCAATATATAACTGAAATGATGGCTGGTTTTACCAAGACTGTGCTTACTGTTCAGTCTTTCAGTCACTTCCAAGTCTTCATGATCCTATGGACACTGTTCTACCACTTAGTAATTGCTTCTTACATTCTTATAAACTTATGCTCATATTATCAATACTGATAATATCTACCTTTTAGTCTTTAGTCTTCTTTTAGTCTATTTTCAATTCCCTTTTATTTTTTCTAAGATCAGGGTCTTCTCCATAACTTTTGTCTTCACATTTTCCATCCAAAATGCCTAAGCTTTAGTGTTATTATTAGTACCTCCAGTGAGCAGTTTGATTTTATCCATAAGTCATAAATCATCACTTACAAATCACAATGGCTGGGTTCATACAACATATTTAGTCAAAATCAAATAAAGAGAGTATGGCTTATAATAATGTGGTTTATTTGGGTTTAGTGTAATTAGTGACCCCAGCCATTGTGATATGTAAATGACGGGTTACTGTTTAGATATACAACAGTCATACAACATCTAAAACCCATTACAACAAACTATGATTAAAAAACTATGGCTTGGATTACTATGTAAATCCAGTCAATGTATCTTGTATATGGTAATATTCATTGATCTTTGTGATTACTTAACTAACTTTCACTATGATCTACTGAGACTCAGATTATTCAAGAAAATATATCAGCAATAGATTCAGGACAGAAAAAAGAAACAGCTTGTCACAAAATCCATAATAAGTCTATCACTGGTTCATGCTGTGATAGTATAGAAGTGTGGTTCCACTAGTCAAGAGACTAATATGACTCACCTAAATGTCCTATTTTGGAACTTCGAACGTTTAGTTGGCCACTATGATGAAGAGAATGATGGATTAGATGGGTACTTAGTCTGATTCAGAAGGATTCTTCTAATGTTCCTAATTCATCTTAAGTGTCATGGTAAAAGCTATTGCAAAGTTATTAGATTTAGAAATGAAGTAATTACATGCCCTTTGGTTCCTTCATCTGTTGACTCCCTTCCTGTTCACAATGCACAGCCTTACTTTTCCAGTAGGGTATCGTTTAGTATGTTAAGTTGCTGGGCCATTCATGGCTTCTCTTTGGCTTTTTCAACTACATGTTGGATCACTGCTAACAATACCAAAGGGTATGGTTCAAATTGAAAATGGCATTTCCTATAAGACAGGATAACGAATATTGCACCATAATGCTGCAGAATGTTACATCCTAAAGGCTGATCTATAGCCACCTTTTTTCCTCAAGTCCTTGCTTTTAACCCACACCCATTTCCTCTAACCTACCTAGCTTTAACCTACCCAACATTCATATTTATTTCCCACATAGTACACTACCTGTTCTGTCATTAAGTACAGGTAGTCCTTGCTTACTGACCACTTGTTCAGCAACCATTCGAAGTTATGATGGTGCTGAAGGAGACTGATGACCAGTCCTCAAAGATGCAGCCATCACAGCATCCCTGCGGTCATGTGATCGCAATTCAAGCACTTGGCAACCAGCACACATATACAACGGTCACAGCATCCCGCAGTCACGTGATCACCATTTGCAACCTTCACAGCCAGCTTCCAGCAAGCAAAGTCAATGGGGAAGCAGCAGGAAGCTGCAAGTCACAGTCACATGTCGTTGCATTTAATGACCCACAGTGGTTCACTTAATGACCACAGCCGGAACTGACATTGTAAATCGGCATGGTCACATGATCTTTCACTTAACAACTGTGCCACTTAGCAATGGAGTTGCCAGTCCCAAAGGGATTAACTTTTAATTTTGATTCTTTATTGGCTACTATGTTTCCCTCAAATCTCCCCAATCTATTGTTCTTGTTACACCTACTGCTTGCCAGTCCTTCAAATACTTTGCCTATAAGCTCCTTGACCCTTAGCATCATACCTCTTGATGGTTTCGAAGTTCTAAGAACATTATTCTTATATAGTACCAATGTCTATCATCCCATTAACTCTTAACCAAATTTCATCACAATTCAGATTAGAATATCAAGGTGAATAAATTTATTATAGCTGCAATTCTTCTGTCAGCATTTCAGCTTTCCGAATTACCAGTTATATCAAACATTTATTAGATCTGACCAATTTCATAAGTCTATAGATAGTCTCTGCTTGACGCCTGACTACATGGACATATTCATGCTGCTTTTTGGCAACCATACAGAAGTGGCTTACCACTGCCTTCTTTCAGGAAATTTTGTTGAACTTCTGAGAACTTCTCAGCAGAGTCTACAGCCATGGGATTTCCTGGTAGTCTCATCAAAGTACAAACCAGCTTGCTTAGTTTTAAGATAAGCCAAGGTCAACTTAAGCTAGTACACATGTGAGCATCATCATCTTGAAGTTTAAAGAAAAGTTCTTCATTTTGCATACAATGAAGTCTACTTATCATATTGCTATTTGGACATGGACTGACATGCTTAAAGAGAAGAATTACTCTTTAAACCAAGAGTATGCTTTTAATATATTTGAATATTTTCCCTTCAGTCATACATAATACCATTTCAGTATTACAGTAGTCATTTTGATCCCTACCTAATATTCCTATGACAAATCCTATGTATATGCTACAGATTATTTCATTTTATATTTTAAAATATATTTGTATACTTTATATATGTTTTAAAATATATTTTAAACTTTATATATGTTTTTATTTGATGTATTTAATTTTCAAACATATTATCAAGGCTATCAATCTGTTTTGTTGGTCTTGTTTTGCTCTGATATATTACCAACAATAGGTCAATGCAACTGTAAACTAGAAGAAAGATGGCACAAAATGGCAACTTGAGCATTTATATCAGTGTGGGTTACACATTACATGGCAGTATATCAGGTTTCAGTGAATGGAATTAGCTAGAGGTCCAAACTACTAGATGACATTTATCTTGGTCATTTGAGAGGTCAGGTTACAAAAGCCCATGTTTCTAAAGACACTTTCTACTATATCTTATTTGCAAAGCCTAGACAAATTGTCACTAATTGTTCTACAGAAGTAACATCAGGATAGTTTACTGCAGTTGCTTGCTTTATACAGGATGCGAATTGCAGAACATTTGTAATTTGACCTATATGGACCCATTTCAATCTGGCTTCAGACCAGGGTACAGTACAGAGACAGCATTGGTCTTGTTTGCTGATGACCTTTGGCAGAGATAGGATGGGAGTGGTGCATCCATCCTAGTGCTTCTTGATCTTTCAGTGGCTTTTGATACTGTCAACCACAGTATCCTTCTGTACCAGGTTAGGAGGCACTGTGCTCCAGTGGTTATCTCCTTCCTTAGTGGTTGGTTCCATTCATTGTTGATCGTGGAGGGGGAGAGACTGCATCCACAGCCCCTCACATGTGGGGTGCCTCAGGGCTCAATGCTCCCTCCTATCCTGTTCAACATCTACATGAAACCACTGGGTGAGGTCATCCCCCAGTTCAGGGTGCTGATGATACCCAGCTCTACATCTCAACCCCAAGTGCCACAGGTGAAGCTGTCGGTGTATTGACCCAGGATCTGGACGTTGTTCAGATCTGGATGAGGCAGAACAGACTTCGTCTCAATCCTAACAAGACTGAGTGGCTGTGGTTGTTTGGACCTCCAGAGTCAGGGATGTTACCATCCTTAGTCTTGGATGGGGCTGCACTGTTGTGGCCCCCACCCTCTGGAACAGCATCCCCCCAAAGATAAGGATGGTAGCCTCTCTCCTAGGGTTCTGGAAAGCTTTGGAAACTCAGCTTTGGTCCCAGGCCTGGGGTTGATGTTCATTATTTCTTTAAGGCCCCTGCTTTGTTTTCTTGATTTTGTTGTTGATTAGAGCATTTTAGTCTGATTTAATGTTTTTAGCTGTTTTTATGGGCTTTTTTAGTTTTGAACACTGTCCAGAGTCCACTGGAGTTGGGCAGCCAATAAATTTAAATAAATAATAATAATAATTCCAGATAACTATTGCAGGCTTATTATTGTTCTCTTTGGACTCTTTTAGTATACTTTTTAAACAGTGATGATACAAAAGGTCTTATGCAGACATTTCAGACAGAAAATGATTATCATCTGGGATATTTGATAAAACAGCCTTTAACAGTCAAAATAAAAATAGTCCAAATCATGGGTGTACATGTTTTGCTTTGGAATAATTTGTAAGATATGGTTTGGGCCTCACAACTACAAGCCCTGTAACTCTTCCCTATTCATTAAAGCAACCCAACTTTTTTCAAGCTTCCACACAACTTGAGAAAGAAATGATGCAGCTTTAAAGTGTGCACTCATTAATGTTAATGCAATTATTGAAGTAGTAATATTTTTTTTTAATTTGCATGTGTGTGTGTGTGTGTGTGTGTGTGTGCACAAAGCCAGCTGGGTGACCTTGGGCCAGTCACTTTCTCCCAGCCCTAGAAAGGAGACAATGGCAAACCACTTCTGAAAAACCTTGCCAAGAAAACTGCAGGGACTTGTCCAGTATTGCCTGCTTCCTAGGGCTGAGAGAGAGAGCCCAAGGTCACCAGTTGGCTTTATGCTTAAGGTGGGGCTAGAACTCACAGTCTCCCAGTTTCTTGCTTGGTGTCTTCACCACCACACCAAACTGGCTCTCAAATCCTCCTTACTAAAGTATAACAGACCCTGTTATTTGTATGCCAAGTTAAAAAATACTTATTTGTTCAGGCATTTATAACTGTTATATAGATGTATTTAGCTGATTTTTTTTATTTGTATGTCTTTGATTTCTTTTTTACTATGAGGCTTTATAGTATTGTATTCTGGTGCATGAAAGTTTATTCTCCAATATCCTAAAATAATAAATTTTAAAATATTTTAATAAATTATTTTAGTTTAAAATATTTTACTAAATAAATAAGAAAATATACTGAACTCTTGGTGATCCCTTTGTGAAAACACGATGCAGTATCATACTAATGCCAATCAATATTTTGCCAATCAATATATTTTTATAAATATTAACATTTACCTAAACAAAAAATGTAAGCATTGATTTAAGAAAGTAAAAATTCTCCAATCTAAAAGTGAAGCCCTCATCAAATTGTCAACCTTATGATTTTTTTCTTGAACTTAAACCTTTCTGCATTCAGTATGACTTGATTCCAAATGTGCATTTCCATGCTTCATGTTATCTTTAATATGTTTTTTTATTTGTCTTCAAATAAGAAATACAGTATTTCTTTTGCTATGGCAACCCAGCTAGATATCAATAAATATAGGTTGTGTTATATTCAAACATGTTATTTTAGCTAAAAAAAATGGTACTTATGATTTAATAGCTGCCCAGAAACAAATTATTTATTAGCGCGCAGCATTAATATATTAGGAACATACAAATATATACAGGAAAGAAATGTAGGCCTCAAAAAATACCAAAAAAAAGATTTTTTTTTTTAACGTTCATAGAATTGGAAGGGGCCATTTAAGCCATCAAGTCCAATCCACTGCTCAGTATAGAAATCGTAATTCAAGCATCCCTGACAACTAATGTAGCTTTTCCTTAATACATCCAGTTCCATGTTCTGGGAAGCTGATTCTATATTAGAACTGCCAGAAATATTTTTATAATATTCAGTTAGAATCTGCCTTCCTGAAATTTAAATCCATTATGTCATATCCTGCACTGTGGAATGGTGAAGAATAGATCTTTACCTTCCTGTATGTAACATCTTTTCAAATATTTTAAAAATGCTATCATGTACCCTTCATTCTTTATACTGAAAGCTAAACAGTTTGAATTTTTTCATTTTCTCTTCACAGGACCATTTCTAATATCACAATCATTACTGGCTTTCTCTGACCCTGTTTCAATTTGTCCGAATTCTTCTTTTAAAATGTTCAGACTTTTTCATTTAATTATTTATAGGCTGCCCACTCCACGTGGACTCCACACAATTTCTACTCATCATTCTCCATAGAAACAAAAAACAATCCAAACTAAGCTAAATAATGAAGCAGTCTATGAACCATCAGCAACCAGAGTCTTGGAGAACATGAATTATGGATCCCAACACATACTATACTATGCATTTGATGCTTAATACTAAAAACCAAGACCCTGTCTCCGTTCAATTTCATTCTTTTGATGAACCCAGAGCAGGCAAATCATTCTGAGATTTGTTTTGTCCATAGTGCAGCCAACCCTAAATGGATTGAAAGGACTTATGGAATGCAATGTTTTGTTTTGAGTTTAAAACAAGATTTAAACATGTTTCAATGCTTAAATATTTTTCTATCAGTCTGAAACTTCAATCTGCTCTTCATAGAGAACACATACTTTTTATGAAGTCTGAACCGAAACAGGAGTTGAATAGTTCTGCACTTTCGTTGTTACCTATTAACATTTTGCATTCTTCACTGAGAAGCTGGTATACTGAGTTTTTTCTTTTCCATTTATTTTAACAATACCAAAAAAGCCCTTTTTTAAATTCTTAGTATCCTACAATAACCTCATTTATTCTGAGTTTTTGCTTTCCTGCTACAAGCTCTAAAGTTCTGGGCTACCTGTCTGTACTTTTTCTTTGTGACCTAGCCCTCTTTTAATTTCATTTATGTATCCTTTTTTCCCCAAATTTTTCACTAAGCCTTTTGTGTAGCCACATTGGCTTTTTATTCCCTCTTCCATTTTTTTTCAATGTAATAGTCTGAAATGAGAGCTCCAACTTTTCCCATTTGCTTCTCCTTCATCAGATCTTACTTATCACCAAATTATTTAAAATGTGCTTTTTCAAAATCAAAGGCACTTGTTTTATTATGCTCAGTTTTACTTTTCCGTACCTGAGAGTTAAGAATTCCAGATTATGTGGCACTTTCCCCCAATGTTTCTCTAGTTCTATTTCCTCAATTAAGTCTTCCTACTGACTAGACAGCTGACTACTGTGCCTTTCTCCACCCTCTGAAGGAGGAAGTTTTCATCAAGACAAGTCAGGAATTTCCTAGAAAGATCACACTTGGCAGAGTTTGCCTTTCAACAAATGTTGGGATAATTATAGTTCAGTACCAGTACAATTTTTTGTAGAAAATCCTGCCATTTGCTTTTGTAAGGCATCGTATTCATCACCTTTTACTTTTACTCAGCTACTTTCTACAGCAATGCCAAGTTCATACTTTCTGATTTCTGAGCAGGAGTGAATATTTTTAAGATTCAGTGCAACTATTCCACCTTTTCTATTCCTTATAATCGTTTCAAACAAATTGTATCTTTCAGTTACTATATTGTATTCATAGTAACCATTCCACCAGATCTATTTTATAAAGTCTTATTTGCCATTCTGTGTTAAGAACTCAAGCTCATATTATTTCCCATAAGCTGAACATTAATGTATAGACAATGTTCTTTTCTTTCAGCAGTTGAAGAAGTCCGATTTCAGCAGCACTGCATTTTCTGCAGAACCCTGAGATTGTTCTTTCAGAGTTTTTGTTTCAAAACTTTTCACAAGTTCATTTGAAATCTATCTGAATCAACCTTAACAAGTTTTGGCCAAATGCATATATCCTTGAACATCTTGCGTCAGCAATCCATTATCTAGATAACTCATAGTATGGTTCTAGAAACCAAACCTCTCCTGTTGACCCCTTTCCATAATTGGTCACTGGTTTATAATATTCTTACTTCCCTTTCCAGTCCCCTTCCATCAAGAATGAATGAGAATATCATCTGAGCTGTCCTGTGACATTTTTGAAGACTACAGATTTTATCATATGGTGCAACTACTCCATATTTTCTATAATTTTTTATTTGTGAATAATCTGTATCCTCTGTTATATTCCATTCATGTCATCCCACCAGGTTTTCATTATGCCTATTAAATCATTTTTGCCTTCCTTTACTAAAAGTTAAAGTTTGTGTAGAAATATAATTACTTTTAAAAGGATGCAATGGACTATGTTATGCATTCAAAGGATTCAATAGGGAGAAATCCCAGAATTTAACTGTAAAAAAACCCCAAAACTTTATTTCAAAATATAGTTGCCTTTCAATTAAATACTAGCTGAACATTATATAGATGCCTTTCAACTACATACTAGCTGACATTTCTTGAATCCCAACAGAAATGATTCAACCACAATTAAAACAGAATATGACAGAAAGATGTGTAACAAGAAAAAAAAATCACTGATTCTATCCACTGCCTTGAAACAAAGTATGTTTGAAAGAACTATCAAAATAAAAATCCAGGAAATCTCTTAAAAACTCAGAGAATGAGGTAGAAAAATGTAGAAAAAAAACTTGTTTTCCTCAGAAGATTTTTAGGAAATTGGAAAACAGATTTCAACACAGCATTACTTAAGAACCTGCATAAACAAACTACAATTTAGAACTGGTTCTCCGCTTACATTTTCCATCTGTTTAGTGATAAGCTATACATGGTTGTAAATTCACTCGTCTCAGTGGTATATTAGCATTTTGAGCTCCACCAAAGTCTCCCAATTATGCAAATCCAAACATTATAGCAAACCACAATTAGTATAAAGGAAACCACAGGTAGTACAAAAGGTGATTTTCAAATCAATTTCACTTTTTATATTAGACAAAACTCATTTTGCCTTTAGAGATCATGTCTTAGCATTACTTCATTTACTGATACATTTCAGAAGTATTTGTAACATTAAAAATACAATTTGCAGTTTTAGTAAAATACTTATAATCCTCAAACCTATTTTATTTTTTTAATCACAAAATATAACTTCAGCTACTAATCTAGGTTTTCTAATTACTTCATGTGAAATATTAATATGACAGTTATAGCATACCTTTTTTCATGAATTCAATACTGAAGAACAAAAGAACAGAATATTAAGATATATATCTAACTAGTTTCATTCCATTGATGGAATACTGCTCAATACAACTGAGATTTTCATAATTAGACTCTTCAGGACACAAATTTGGGTGATTCTACCTCCTTTCTGCAGCCTCCATGTCACATAATTGGATAGAGAAAGATTTATCTTCTTTCTGGTACAAAAGTGGGTCATAGTGGCTAGTGAAAACGAAATTGGACATAGTGAGCTAGTTTGTTTATTGAAAATGCTGGAGGTTAAACTCATACACACACTAAGAAATGCAATTATATATTTCCCTCCATGTAATTTATCAATGGTAGTGGGAGCTTGCAATACAAAGCAAACAAACTTTTCTGAAGATTTCAGGGAGGAGGAACTAATACAGGACTGTAAAAAAATTCATGGGTTTACTAGTACACCTCTAGATGATTTGCAGTAAAGTAACAAGGATTCTCAGTTGCTCAATAACAACAACTGAAATGTTTTCCTACTTCTTTTAGATTAGGCTATTAGATCTCTGAGATTAGATATACATCTGTACTAGTATTTGGCAATCATTAAAGTATAAGAGGCATTGGATGCGTTAGATAGGTAAACCTATCCTCAAAACCATTGATTTGTACTTAGGTCTGTTCCAGGGTTTTCTTGATAAGAACGATTATTGAGATTCATTTGAATCTATCTTCAAATCAATTTGTGGAATGATGGATTTGATTATTTTTGGCCTACACCATGAACTAGACAATGCTCAGTTTGTTTGATTCTATACAGCCTCTCCATTAATTCCAGTGTCATTAACCAAAGTATTCTTTGTGCCACTCAGATGGAACTTAATCTGGAGGCATAATTTTACAATTGCTCTGGTCTTTTTGGAAAGGTGATTTCAAAAGGCAGTGATTCAAGACCTTAGTTCAGAATTTCATCTTGTTTTGTCATGATGTCTAATGTATACATGAAGCCACTGCCATTTGCTCCAATCAGTATGGTGATGTTACCATTTCATATCTCTTTCCAAGTCCTTTGATTCTAAATGTATAGAAATCGTTCCGTGTCAGCTAGCACCAGATATTAATAATGGATTGTGTGAGGTTGGTTTAAACTAAATTCAAAAAGCCAAACATGTTTATTTAGAAGGCAGATCTGGGACTGGAATTCAACTGATGCTTGTCAGATTGCACATCAAGTCTCAGACATTCCAATGCTGGAATCAGCCCTGAACTGAAGATCAGAAAGAATGCAAAGAAACATTTTTTAAAAATTTAAATAGGTTTTTGCTTGCTTGAAAGTGTTGTTTGCAGTTGTTAATGCACTTTTTTATTTATTTAAACATTTGCAATCCATATCCATAAGAAAATCTCAAAACCGTATTTTAAAAAATCCTGTTGGCCATCTTTAGTACTATTTATCTGTACATGGGCAAAATGTGATTTTAATTAATTAACACATGTGTAATGTAATGTGTACTGTGTAAACAGTAGAGTTCACAACTCTATCTAAAAACGAAACAAAATCATCCAACATTTGAATAAAGTAAAATAAATAAAATCAAAGGCCATCCAGACTGGTCTGCTTTGGAATTATTGAGGAATCTAAGGATTAATCTTTTTGTATTGGATTCCCAATTATTTCCAAGGCTCTTGAAAGCTTAGGACCATTGTCAGAATAAGCCTTAGAGGATCAGATGTGACAGTAGAATGTGCCACAATATAATACTGTGCGCTTTGGGGTTTATGTAATATATTTTAAAATACTAAGCTGTCTTAAAAACGCTCTTTCTACACAGTCCTTATAAGAACCCAAACTGTCACATTTTGTAAAGGCAAACTTTTGATGTTCTAATACCAAATTTATTTATTTATGTAAAAAGTTTATATACCCATCTGAACCTAGGGAATGTTATAAAACTATACAGTCAAGAAATTACAAAGCTGCATAGTGTGTGACTGTATAACTGTTTATATCAATGGTATATCCAGACTTAGGTTTTGAAGCCAACAGTAAAATTTGTAATGAATAGGTCTGCAGGATGGAAACACTCTCATTCATTCTGTCTTCTAACTGAAACAGCAGGCATAGCCTATTCAGCCAAATAATTTACTAAGACAAAAGCTAGTATAGTTCTGTAGAATAAGATTTATTGTCAGGAAAATACTCTCAACTGAAATGTTTCCAGGATGTTGTGAATCTTTTCAGATTAACCTTTCCAATATCTAACCTATGATGAGATTTGGTTATTTTCCCTTCTGAGCTACATTCAACAAAACAAAGAAAGTAACATTTGTGTGAATACTTATTTAAATATTTTATAGTGCTACCTCAGAATAAAAATGAAATATATATGTATGTATGTATGTATGTATGTATGTGTATGAGTCTGTGTATGTATATGTATATGTATATACAGTGGGTTACAGAAGAGAGATATTCATTACAATGCCACTCATCTGGAATAAATCTCAAATTCAGCGGACTTTACTTCTAAGTAGAAATAATCATATTACTTAGGATTGTGGGAGGGAGGTGTTGCTACCTAGGAAGCAAACATTATTATTACTGTCAAACGACGTAAAACATACAGCAGAGACTTAAAATATTAGAAGAGTTGCATTCTTTAAGAAAACACATAAGAAACGTGGCATTAATTTCATTTACTCTTTCTCTACAGATTCATACAAGTGAAATTTAGCTTAACTAAGTATTTAATTAAAATCTGTAATAATTCCCTTCATACATCTAATAATCAATGACATTATTTGCAGCAATAATGCTTATTTAGCTAAATAAGAAGCTTTAGCTATATTTTTTATAAAAACATTGACATAGACAAAATCTAGTGAACACAATGAAATTAACAACATACAATATTTCCAAGCAAGTTATTACCATTGAAAGCTCATTTGTGGAAATGAATTCAGTACTGAAACTACTGTTATCTTTTCTGTTCATGTCAACAATGTAAATTATGCAAAGAGAAATCCAGATCATCCCTTTTATTTTGAAAGCACTGTTTACAAACCCATATTATGAGTTCTGAAGCAAATCTTCAACTACATCAACTTCCCAGAAACATGCAAACTTTTAGGGGACATTTCCTCTCTGTAGCACAACTTAAGGATTGCTACTTGAAGACAACATGGAAGCAAGTTGCCTTTATCCATCAGAGGCCGAAACTGATCTATTTTAAGCACCTTTCAAATACTAATGGTCTTCCCCAGCCATTAACTTTCCCCTAACATTTATTTTGTTTTTATTCTAGATCTTAGCCTGAAATGTTTTTGCATTTTGTAAAGCCTCACAGTACCTTCCATCTAAGGTATTTGGCAGGTATAATTTAATACTCAGTAATTCATTTCATAACCAAGCATTGGTTTCCAATGCTTCCCTTTTCTACAAAATAGAAGTGCCTTGTTATGAAACTCACATAGGATGAAACTGGTCTTGACTAACCACACACCCGCACACCCTTGCATGCACACGTGCAGAGGCACAAAGCAGTATAATAATTATTAAATCTTAAAGTCTTTAGAAAACATCTGAAAAATGAAAGCATTTTTAAAAATGAAAAATTGAAACATTTTAAAAAATGAAATTAAAAAATGAAAGCTAAACCATTGCTATATTTAACCAAATATATCTTTAGAAAATTGTGAATGGCATAAATTTGGCACTTCTTTTTTTTATAAAACATCTAAAACATCCACTTCAGAAATATAAATTAAGTTTCCTTTCTTGGTTACATCATGCAAAGGATAAATATAAGCAAATTCACAAGAAGGAAGTATTGCAATCCAACTAATTTAACTTTTAAACTAAAAACTAAACAGAATGTGTGTGTGTGTGTGTTTCAAAACAGAAAATTAAAATATTTTTCCTACATAGTATAATATAAATGTAATTTAATGATTATTCTCACAAAGAGGTTATGATTTTATTTTCCAATATAGCACAACTAATTGCTATATAAATTTTAATATTATGCAAGATTTTAAAAAGTTACCATAATAAGAAATCTTAATAATAATTAAGCATTTTGATCTCAGTATGCCAAACATACTCATATAGGGCCACACTTGGTCAGGAATAATTCTAACTGGGAATCATTTTCAGAGAAAATATGTTTCGTATCAGATTATCTAATTTCTAAAACAAACATTCATCATTAAAAGCTGCTAGCTGAAACAAGCTTAATTACTTTGAAAGGAGTTCAATCCTACTAATGTTCTGAAATCACTGCTCACAAAAGCAAGCATCAGAAAGAAGAAGAAAAAGCAAATGTATTACTCTCCATAGCTACTAATAACTTAGTCATTTTCCCATTCTCCCAATTTGTTTGTGTGTGTGTGTGTGTGTGTGTGGGTGTCTGTCTTTCAGTCAGGCTGAGTCCAAGCAGTCTTCCTGGCAACATTTTTGGAACTGGTTTGCCATCTTCCTCCTTTCTAGGGCTGACAAGGAAATGACTGTTCCAGTCATCCAGCAGGCTTTATGCCTAAGGCAGGACTAGAACTCAACGGTTTCCAAGTTTCTAGACTGGTGTCTTTAACCACTACATCAAACTGGCTCTCATATATTAATAAACAATTATAATAAATATAATTGTTATATTTTAATATAACAATATCTGCTGCTACAGTTACAAAGCAATCATATTAGCTGTGTTTAATAAGGCTTACACATTAAACATGAACAAATATACTTTTCAGTTGTTTCACTGAAGTAGTAACTAAATGCTAGAAAGCGATGGAATCACACTTTCCTAATTTCATCAGGAATGTCAAAAAAAGCAAAAATGTGGGCTGATTATCTATACAGTTACTACCCTCATTAACAAGGGTTGCAGTGGCCTGTGATCAATGCTTCAATTATTAAAAAGCCATGCTGATTGCAGTTGGCTGATCGGCTTCTGGTGAATGTAATAAAAGAAAAACAGAAAAGAATGGAATTAATGTGGCAAGTTTTAGAAATTCAAGATAAAGAAAATTGACTGATACAGATGTTAAAAGAAAGAGCATGCCGCTAGAAAAAAATGGAGGAATGTCAGCTGGGATAAGGGAGTTAAAACAGAAAGACAGGACAGTTGCTGAGATTGAGCATAGTAGCTGCCCAGCTGTTGCTTTACAAGTAGAATGAAATGACAGCCTGGCACCTTCTCAAACTACAGGTGCATCAACAGTATGACCGGCTTCAAAGGAAAACAAGTAGCATATTCAAGAGTAGCAACATAAATCATCCCATGTAGGATTATAATGGATACCATGCAGATTGTCACTTATTGCAGAATATTCCATCGATTCATGGGAACAAACCTAGAGAAACTAACACCACACTGCACTCCTTTACGTTGACACTGTCCACCTGCCTCCAAGGTCTGTGATGCCACTAGGCTTCCGGCCCAATGCTCTTCCCATCCACGACGTTCCAGAACATTTGTTCAGGTTTTCACAACCATGCAGGTTGTGGTTTCAGCTTCTTGCTAGGTCATGCTGACACTAGATTTACTGTTCCCCAAACAGGTTGACATGATGACATCCTGCCATTCCAGCCCCTCTCCACAAGAGGCACTGCTGTGTCTTGGCACCTGCTCTCTATTATCTCCCTTGTAGTCCTCCTCCTCCACCCCACCCCAAGGGTTGTTTTAGCGTTCTGCAATTTGGTTCAGCCTACTGGCCTTATGGATTGGCCCTTCTCCCTTGGCTTACATTGCCCCATCAATTGTAAGACCCGTTACAAATATTCCAACGATTATTTCTTCTCTTTCTTTAGAACGAAGCACTGCATTCTCATCCAACCCCATTGTTTCTGAAGGCTGTTTTACAGAATTTGACTACGCCTTCATGAAAAGTTTGAACGAAGCAGCCAATTTGATTGCCAGATCACTGTCTAACAAGGCGCGGCAACGGCAGAGAATGGGGGTGGGGGGGAGGTGGCGGGGGGGGGGACCTATATTGTGCTCCTGAATAAAATAAGGGGCAGAAGAAGAGAGGGCAGAAGCGAAACCTTAAGCCTTGGATGTAATAAAAACTTGATGTCCACACAGCCTGCCCTCTGAACCGGGCAACCTGAACGCGCGAGAGTAGCTGGAGGGGCTCCGTTCCTCTTCTCGTGACGACAGTGAAGGAGCACCTGCCAATCTGTCGGTGGCGCCCAAAGGGACGGAGGGATCCTTACTAAGCAAAACAAAATGCAATGCATTTCACCAAGCAGAGCGCTTGCCTCCAGCCTGGCTCCTGCCTCAAATCTAACGCTGAGAAACCCCGCGAGGAGTTGCTCCGCACGCTGCAACCCGCTTGTTGTCCAGCGTTCAACTCTCTCACGACCGAACGATACCAAACACGTAACAGGCGTGGGGAGGAAAAATAATAATTAGAAGAAAAAGAATAGTAACAGCAAACAATAACTACAAGCCGCGCTCTCAGCAACAGGCGAAACAGCCGCCCCCACCGTCTAGGCTCTCTCTTTACCTTTCATCCAGTCCACCACTTGATTCGGCGTCCATTTACTGACAGGTTCCATAATGAGCGCCATGAGGGGAAAACTTTACGAGAAGTGCCCCTTCTCAGGGACCGCGGAAAGGACAAGGGAAGCGAGGCAGGGTCCAGGTGGGCTCGAAGGGGCGGTGGGCGTTGAATTCAGCTCCCGCCGTTTACAAGACGAAGCGGCGTCCGTGAGAGGCTCCTCCAAACAGCAGCCCTCTTCTCCGGGCTCCTCTTCTCTGCCTGCCACCGTGGGCGCGCGGCGCGCGTGTATGAGTGTGTGCCTCTGGAGCGTTCCGTTCCTGTTGGTGCTTCAGCGGGAGCCGGAGAAAGCGGCTGCTGCACGCTCCGACGCCTCCAGCCTGCCGCGCCCCCGCCCGCGACCTGCAGCTCCAGGATGCTCGAAATGTGTCCCGGCGCTCCTCCGACCCCGGCCGTGGGCGCTGAGGGCTCGCGAGGCTCAGCCACCCCGCGGCGCAGCCCGCTCGCGCCCGGCTCGCTTCGCGCCCTCTTCTCCCTGCACTGAGCGCCCCCCGGGCTGTCCCCTCGCCAGCTTTCCCTCCGGAGCTCCACGCTTGTCGCACGCTCTCCGGCCCGCTCCCCCTCTACAGCCCCCACCTTTCCCCCACTGGCGGAAATGACGAGGATTGGAGCCGAAAATATCTGAAGTCAAGCAGCCCCCTGTGCTCCTTGGGGAGGGGGTCGCCTGTGTGATGTGCAAGCAGCCTTTCAGAGGGAGGCATCGCTAGAAAAGCGCCCCTCTCCCGTCGCCGCGGAGAGAGAGAAATGCTGCCCTCGCCTCCCTGCCCGTAATTGGGGGGGGGGAGAGGGGGAAGGATGCCCGAATGAGCGAAAGCTTCTGATCAAAAGCAGTTGAGAAGCGGTGGCGGTAGGTACAGCACCTGTTTCGTTACATTTGACGGAGCGAGGCGCCTACTTATCCCCAGCTTTTCCTGACTTTACTGCTCCGCTGGGGAGAAAGGAGGAGGGGATCAGCGGGCTTTTGCATTGCCAAGGAGAAGGAAGTCGGCCGGCGGGTTGGGGATCGCGGTCCTTTTAAACTTGTCACTAAGGATACTCTGTGTGTGTGTGTGTGTGTATTCTGTTTCAGTTTAGATTCTCGAACGGAGGTGTTCTGGACAAACGGAACTTGAAAGAGTCAGTTGCCTTTCCATGCTCAGCATGGCTGAGACTTAAACAATAAATGGTGTCTTTCAATGGCTCTGATGCGAGGAGCCATATTGAGAACTCCTTTTCAGGAGACTAGTGTCTTTGGGGCAGACCCTACTGCTAAAATCCAACAGTAAATGTTCCAGCTGATGCTATATAGAATCACCAAATGCTTAAAAGTCTGTAGATTTCATTACATGCTAAATTCCTGATTGTAAGTGCATGGGCACAGATATTAATATCAGGGAAAGAACTTCCAAAAGTGATCACACAGGATCAAAGGTGGAGGGAGAAGATGTGGCATGAAAGAGATGGAATAAGGATGAGATCTTGAAGAATGCAGTCTTGATTATCTGCCATAAACATGCCAAAAAAAAGTGTTGGATGAATAAAGAAGAAATGCTAGGTTGGCTTACAAGAAATTGACTTGCTCAGTGGAGAAGGAGAAAGGGATGCGTGCAGGAAATATAAAAATACCTAAGAGCAGAAGAGAAAGAAAACATGATGAAGAGAGGGGAACAAAACATATAGGATCAGAATAGTTAAAGGCCTTAAGATTATTAGACTGAGATATATATATTGAAGAACAAGTTTATCTGAATTCTTCATCATGCAATGCTCATTCCTCCCATATATATGACTTTCAGCTAGTTTTAGGACTCATCTATCAAGTAGCCTCAAAATGGGTTCTTCTGTCAAGCTAGAGACATATATCTCCTGGGCTTAATCATTACATTTTATTATCACCATTTAGAATCAGGTTTTCCAAATGCCAGAATGTTAAATATGATGGTCGCAAAACAGCTGAAGGCTCTTGTGATTAAAACTGCAATCTTTCACACAGTGAACACAGCAGACTGACTTCTGAGTTGAACATCACATCCTATGGAAAGCAATGAGATTTAAAATTGGACCATTTTAAATTGATCTGAACATATTCTTTATGTGTCTGTATATGAATGTTAGTGATTTTGTGTTTTTCTACTATCTAATTACTTTATAATAATCAGATGTCCCAGGGCTGTGTATCAGGGATTTGCTTGAACCGAGAAACATTTATTATGCTGTTTCAGCTCAAAATCCACATACCAATTTCCCTTAGATTGGCATGCTTCACAGCTTGCTTTCAGATTCCATTCCCCATGTTTGCAATTGTGTTTGTGTTTTCCCATGCTAGACTGTGGGAGTTCTGTTTCTCCAAATCTAATTCCAGATGTCAGCATCAAATCATACTTCATGATTTGGACTGGATTGGGCTGTTTCTAAATCAAACCTCAAACTGATTAGATAGCATCTTCACATGTTTAATATGTACCCATGCACTATACCCAGTGTGATATAGCAATAGGAATGTTGGACAAGGACCTAGAATCAAAACCATATTCAGCCTGTAAAATCCTGTTGGAAACTTTAGAGGAGTCAGAAATATATCCCAGACTCACCTATCTTACAGACCTACTGTAAGGATAAAATATATATACACTTTTAGCTAATATGTGTTCTTATTAGAAAAGTAGGAAGTGCACTGAAACAAAACTATCAAATAATCAGATTCAGATTGGACTAAAATTTATAAAGAGATTAAATTTCCAGGCAAAAGAGAGATTTCCACAATGATACAGAATTGCCACTGCTAGAATACAGTTTCAAACAAAATAAATAAATATTTATTCCTTTTATTATCAATTTTTATTTATTTAAAATAAAATTTAAATCCAGTAGCATCCACAGAGGAGGAGCAAAGTAGTCAGAGTGAGGCAAGCAGCGTTGAGGCATTGAAAATGTTTTATGCGCACTGCAGCATCACACACATGCCCCAAAGAGGTGGAGCTTGTGACACTACAACGTAGCTGGAAAAAACCTCTGTTAAATCAGTTGTATATCACATAAAATCTTGGTTAATTGTTGTTGGTTGGTTTTTCTCAATTGCTGTATATGTTATTTATTATTCTGTTATGTGGTTTTATCATTTTAAATAATGTTAGATGCCCAAAGTCATGCACTTGACATGGGCAGTCATACAAATTGAATGAATGAATGAATGAAAGAAAGAAAGAAAGAAAGAAAGAAAGAAAGAAAGAAAGACTACACTGAATTTATTCCCAGAATCAAGGTGTCAGAATGCACTTCTAACGTTCCATTTAAGAACAAACTTAGTGTTTGGAACTAATTGAAGTATTTTTTAAAAGTATACCGTGTAATCTTTTTGGATAGTAACACTTTGCAATACTAGAAGGCCAAAGGTTTGCATGATCCACCATATGACAAACATCCTCCCAGATAGGTAATGCAGAAAAATCATTGGAGTATCATATATAAATGGTTATTTTTTAAATACATAAATTATAGTTTTTAATTCTTTAAAAAATTCAAATACGTCCTTTTCCTTCTAAAGAGGCACAATAGACTGCAGAAAATTGTGCAGAAAATTTGAATGCTTGTAGAGGATTCAATGACAAGTAAATGGCTATTACAATTTCTGATAGAAATCTTTCTTTTCAAAGCTTAGAAATGAGATTAATAAAAATGAGTTGTAATTGATAATATTTGCTTTGTAACATTTTGATATTAAAAGAATAGAGGAATATCCCATGTCTCTCTTCAAGAGAGCACACTGAAATTTCAAAAACAAATAAAAGAACCAGATTTTAGCATGGGAAGATTTTGTATTGTTTGAGAACCTTGCTAATAGAAATATATTTACATGCTCTGTTCAAAAATTAATCCAGTAATAACAGGGGCAGCCCTTCTACTAGTCAGAATACTATAAGCCAAAGTTTTTCTTGCAGGTGCCACAAATGTTTCACTATCTTAGATCAGAGCTTTATGATCTAATACTATAAGATCACCTACAAATCTTTATTTAGTTGTGGGATCAGAGGACTGTGATGCCCTGGTGACAGATTTTAACTATGGAAGAAAGGAATACCTATGAAGTTCTTTGACTCCAAAGAAATGCACAGTACATGAAAGAAAAAACTTGTTTTAGACATAGAACAATGCCATAAAAAGAGCTATGCTTTTGTATAGGATTGGATGCAATTTAACAGGAAAAAATGATATTCCAAATATTCTATCTAGGCAACTATGGATGGAATATATGCAGAATCTTTGAAACAGGAAAGCTTTCTTAGATGAAAACTCCCACCGGCAGATAAACTTATTTGCACACGTTATTTGTTAACTAAAGTTTTTTTTTTAATTACATTATGAAAAATATAATTTCAATTTAAAAAATAAAGTATTAAACTGATATACATATTCTCTCGTGTTTTCTTTTTAAAAAATTAAGTGCTATTAATTTGGGACATCATTCAATTTTGTGATACAAATGGTTTTATTTTTCAGACTTAGAAAAATAAACCAAAAGTCAAATGTTGGTATATAGCTAACCCTGTGCAGGCTTTGAAAAGCCTGACTAGGCCCACTGAAATCAACTGGTTTCAGTCCTGGTGACTCTATGTAACACTATTTGCTAATGCTGTAAGTTTGCTTTGTAGGAACAAAATGTAGACGCTGTTCTGAATAAGATTGGTAAATTTTCAGGTACTGTTCTTTCCATGATTTCCCTAGTGATAAAATAGGTCTTCATGGACATAGAGAAAGAACACCAGAGTAAATGTTTTTAGGACTACATGGATTTATTTGTAGATAATGGTAACAACATTTATGAAAAGAAAACAAGGACAGCCATGCATCTATAAGCTTGTCCTCCAATTTAACTGTTACAGTTCAGGCAGCTCATTTCACATGCAACATCTACAGATTCAGGTGTTGTTTTGCCATTTTGGATGAATAATGTGCCTCCTGTTTTACTTTATTTATCCTGTGTGGGTAAGAACTGTGATTTTATTTTTCCAGCAGGGATACAATACAGCAGCCTCTTAGAAACCCAGTTACAATCCCCAGTTGAGTTAGACATTCAAATACTAGAATTCTCATCCAGCATATTCAGTGTCCATGGAACTGAATGGTTCTCCAACACATCTGCAGGGCACTAGAGCTGAAGAAAATACCAGCCTGATGAGTAGCACATAGGGCAGTACAGTACAAAAGAAAGATATCTATAAACATCACAAAGTAATTATAAAGGAATGTGTTAAATTGTGATTCATCTACACTTTCAGTTTAGGGGTGTAAGTAGTCATATTCTCAGTCTAGTAGTATACAGATGCAATAATCTATACATAACATACATCCCAAGCATTGGCACTACAGTATAGGTTGCCTCCATGAGCCAGAACTAGGATCTATCTTGAGTGCTTCTGCAACTACATTGTCTCTCATGTTTAGCTGTGCTGATCCAGTTTCCATTTTTCTGTTTAATTCAGCTCAGTCACCTAGGAAGCACAGGAAAAACAGTGTAAAAATGACAAATGCCTTTATATAGGAATCCTTGCAGAGTTGGCCCAAGATACTTAGTTGCCTGAGACACAGCACTAAATGAAACTGCTTGGTTTCTCAAGTCAACGTACAGAATATCCAAGTAATATCTCTCTTGGAAAGAGAGAGAGAGAGATGACCTATGTCATGAACTGGACAACAGAAATAAGTTTCTTTCAGATTTGCAAAACTTCTCAGTAGTTTTTGGTACCACTAGTCATGCTTTTCTTTTATATCACCTAGCTGGGAAAAGATTTTGCTTCAGATTGTCTCTCAGATTCTATCTTGTTCTCTGTGCTCCATGCAAATACATGGGGGAGATTATGTAGTGTTTTGGATGTCAATACCATAATATCCACGGTATCAACGTCAATTCAATCTTCAGTCCTTTTGAGTCTAGGAATTCTGTACAAATGTCTAAATCAGTGTCAAATGTTTGACTGGATAAAAGTGAATAAATTGTATCTTAACCCAGAAATGACAGAGCTGTTCCTAGTCAATCAAAAGGCAGATCAGGGAATAGGGTTTTAACTTTACTTCCATGAGTTACAGATTCTTGGAAACTTATTTCATGTTTATTAATACCCAATAGTGCACTTGGACAGCTAGGTTTTAGTAATGAGCCAACTAAGCCTGTACTTGGAAATGTCAAATATGACTACAGTAATATATGTCTTAGTATAATTTGCTTGGACTCCTTAACATATTGTATGATGGAATTGATTTTGAAAAGCATTTAGGAATTTCAGCTGGCTCCAAATGATGCAATAAAATTGCTAATCTGTTAGTGGAAGCCTTCACTGGCTAATGGTCTATTTTGGGCAAAATTCAACGTTAGATATTACCTATAAAACCTTGCACATTGGGTGTTTGAAAGACTACATTCTGCCTTATGAGCAATCCCAGGTGCTCACTCCCACTCTCTCTCTCTCTCTCTGCTATTTGAAGCATGATTGGAAGAGCGTAGAGAAAGGTTATATTAGCTGTCCCAAAAGTTAGCTACATCTTTGTTGTCCTAGTAAATCAAAGAGGCATTGCGTTTCTAATTCTCTTTTAGCTTGGTTGAAATAGATTTAAACCAGTGCTGCTATTTATTTAGTTACTTATGTGTTTTATTTTGATGTGTTTAGTTTATATATTTGCATTTTATTTTGCATTTAGATACCAGATATCAGAAGAGTCCTTTTTTGCCAGAAGTTTCACTTTCCATCAGAGACCTGCAATTCCAAGTTGCAACATGTGTTTAGACTGTACCACCTGAAAGAGGAGCCTTTCCATTTATTTTACAACTGGCCTGCTTCAGATGCAGAATTTTGGGGGTCTAGACACTATTGTCTTTCATTTCATTCTTTTTTCTTACTACAAAAAAATGGAATATTGCACAACACCTTTAAACTGACAGCTCTGAGCTAGCTGTTTGGAAGCAACCTGAGAACTAACAGTAGAAAAGTTAGAGTTATATTTGTGCATGCCTAATTAAAGTATGCCATTGTCCATATCACAACTTATTGTCTATGTTCACTCAGCATGCATAACCTGGTTACTGAATTAAGCTGTTTTCTGGATTTGTATACTTTATTGAATGTAGACTAACCAAATAGGCTGGATTCATATAAAACACCAAGGTATAAAGAAAAATTAAGAATAACCAAGCTTGGAATGTGGGGCAAATGCAGCTACTAGTTCTTCAACTAACCCGATTAAGTGTGTTTATGAACAATGAGTACTTTCCCCATAAATTTGTCTTGATGTATCCTCTTGGACTTTCAGTAAGAGATCTTGATCTACATGATCCAAGTCAGTCCATTTGCTTGTTTGGGTTCCCACTCTGTTAAATAAAATGTTTTTTTCCAAGCAGACTTTATCTCAAGTTGTATCCAGTAAAGTGTATAAGCTGATAGGAAAAATTCATATAAAGCACACAATCACATACTTTAGAAGCTTTATATGAAGGGGTGTGTGGAGGGGGATGGGGGTGTAGTGTGTTTGTATTTGGGGTTTTATTTCTGTAAGCTGCCCAGAGTCACGATGAATGAGTTGGGTGGCCATATAAATTGCTTTAATAAAATAATAAATAAATAAACTATCTACATCGCATGTAGCAAGACTTATAGAATATAGCAATATTAAGTAGTAATTTTAAAAATGACACAGTATTGGACCATTAAGGAAAACATCCAAAATCTATAGGTAATCATCTTTATTAGAACTTACCAAAATGGCACAAAAGTTGCAAGCTTATTATTCCAATGCGAATGCAGTTACTGATCTGTTAAACTTAGGCCCCTTCTTCACAGTCATGTCAACATGCACACTTTCAGTCCTTGAGTTGGCAGAAAAACAGGCCAACATAAATTTTGCTATCCCAACAGTCAAGTCTTGTTCTTCTTCAGTGATGAGGCTAGAAACTGGTTCTATCCTTGCAGTTTTAATGCAGGACAATTTAAAGGGAGCAATTGATGGATTCCCCTGGGGGCATTTCCCTTCCCATGAAATGTCACTTGTTGGCAGGAAAAACAACCATCACTTGCTGTCTTTCTGGAAAATGCTAACCCACATCCAAAAATAGCTCAGCCAGCAACTGAATAAAGTACGTGGGGTGGGACAGGATGGAGTCCTCCTAGTGCATCTGGAACTCCTCATACTTCACCCATGCCCTATGCCCCACACCTCTGTTGCACCTATGATCTGTCACTCCAGTTAAAAGGGGAAACAGATTTTTGTCAGTTCCACCCCAGCTCCCATATATTCCAAATCAATCAAGGAATGACAGTACTAGCAGTGAGTAGTTGTGTCCAGCAGCACCCAGAAGTAGCCTATGGAGCACACAAAATGGTATAGAATAAGCAAACTAGCACACAAACATACACACCCAGTAATAAAAACAGTAGTAAGTACTGCCAAGCAAAACTCTTAATCAGCAGAAGAAGATGACAAACTGTAAAGTACTTATTTAGGATAGAACCAGCAACTTACCTGGCACAACCAGGTTCTCTTTCCCAGTTTAAATTCACCTTCTGTACAACATGCTGTAGGTCTACTGCTGTTTTTTTAAACATAGGTCTAGTGCTCTTCCAAAACTGCTCCAGTTCTTTTAAAAGGCCTACTGTTATTCCAGAAGAGCTCTAAACTCATACATATAAAAATCATAATGTCCTATCAGTCATTATATGATCATATGCCTCTGTGTGAGTCAAGGGTCTGGTTTGTTTGGCAGCCCAAAATGCAATGGAGGTCATTGCCCAGCAATCACAGAATGAACATACCCATAGCAACCTCAAGTGGCCAAAAGGAGCTAGGCAGAACTTAGCACTTCTCCATGTCATCACAAACATCAACTTTGTCCACATCTATGTTGGACAAAGAAGGAAAACAACTAAGAACAAATTTGAACTGCTTCTGTCATAGGCTCATAGGAGATGAAATCATACAGAAATGTCATTTAAAAACAATTAGTGGGACACGCTCATGCCATAGTCAACTATAAGGATGAGCCCATTGTCTGTCTCACATTAACTTAGCCAAAAAAAAGTGGGGAGAGGGTTTCTTTTAGAATAACTCCCTTAGGGCAAATACATTTTCATTTTCAACAGTGAGACCATCATATTATCAGGGATGCATCACTGCCATTAGTAATAGAACTATACAATAGCCTTTCTGTGATTACCCATATGATTTGACCCAGTTTTATCCTCTCTGTTGAATTCTCTTGCAAGATTTAAAGTGTCTTAAATAAATGGATGGGCAGAAGGAAAGTTAGGATCACATAGTAAATCTGAGTCACTAGTATATATTTATAAAAATTTCTGACTCTCAGTGTTAACAGTGGCAAAAACAAATGACCCCACTCACTCCAATATAGTGGTAAAGTGAATAAACTGAAGTATAAGTATACTTCTATAACTGTATAGAAGACCATCAGCTTCTTTTGTTCAGGTACTCAAAATTAAGTCTAGGAATTCAACATTCTTCATTTGTATATATTTTGATAATAAAAACAACAACAATTAGATTCCACAAATCTGTTGTTCTTAACCACAGTAGTCTACAAGTGAGACCACCACTTTTGTAAAGAATTTCATTTAAATTCTATCAGACTTTCAGGTTTATGTGTGGAAGATCACATTATCAGTCATGCAGAATAGTACAGAATTCATAATATATTCTGTCCCATAATATAAGGACATTAGAATCCCACATTTTCAGCCAGCTTTTTCGGACTCTCCAAAAATTGTATCTGGCCTATCTGCAAAGGTACTTTGAGACTGGCTGTTTGGAAAGAACTGGTAAAGTAATTGCAATTATATTATATTAGGTCCCATGTTATTATGTGCCATGCTGTGAAAACACAGTTACTGTAAAGGGTATTATTAAAGCTGCTGACATACAAATTTCTTTGAGATCAGAATTAAACCATTAGATTTAATGAGACTTTGTCTTGATGGTTCCCATTAAACTGAGCTGAGCAACCTAAATAAAATAAAGCAAAATAATTTTCTTGTTTTTTGGTTATATCAGATCCAAGTTTTTCTATAACCAGGATAGCTTAATAAATTCTCTTCTCAATGTCTTCCATATCAAGACATCACAGGTGGAATCTTCTGTTAG
Organism: Python bivittatus; assembly: GCF_059951505.1. NCBI lineage: Eukaryota > Metazoa > Chordata > Lepidosauria > Squamata > Pythonidae > Python > Python bivittatus. The sequence goes on from NW_028277074.1 coordinate 32,026,381, forward strand.
GCAGTTAGAATCTGTAGAGGGGAACTTATCCATTTTACATACCACTAGGGCTGTGGCATGTATACTAATTAATTAATTAATTAAATTTATATGCTGGCTGACACCCAGTGACTCTGGGCAATTTAAAAATGATTTAAAATATAAAAAAATATAAAAACAAGACTACTCTAACCCTATAAATTGGGCCTTGCAAGTTCAAAGTTACTTTTTGTTGCCTTCAACCTTGTAAAATTTTGTATTAATTCATGTTGCTACCCAACTCTCATGTGATTGTGTTGGAGAAAGTCATTTATGAAGCCCGGATTATGTTTATTTCAGTACCGGAGGCTACGATAGCAAACCTAGAAAGAGGTGGGTATATAGGTTTATGCAAACCCAAGAACACATGAAATCCATCAGGTCAGAGGTAGTGAGATAATGAAGGGGGACTACAAAACAATGATTTATTAAGTATACAGAGACTGTGTGTTAGAAATAACATAATAAACAGTAAGTGTTGTTCTAAGTATTATCTCCCTTGGCCTTCCCATAGCTTTCCTCACCTCCAAGTACCTCTTCCCCTTGTTATTAATATTCCTTTGACTTCTAAGCACTTTTATGGATATACTGGCATTTTTATTGCTTCTCTGAGGGGCCCCTGAAAGGTGACTGGAGAGGAGAAGGTAATTTGCTTAGCCTAGCTAATGCCATTTCTCCTTCAGTCTCACCTTTGGAACTTCAGAGTGTTCTGCATCTCTACCAGTTTACTATGGGAAGGCCTTGTAATTCAGTTTCTTGTTCCCTCGTTTTAAAACCCAAACTCTTGCCTTGAAATCTCATGCTTTGTTTTCCCACACACATAACAAAGTTCAGCTGGAATACCTAAGTACATACTAAGTAGTACAAGAAAAACTATTAGAGCTCCCTATAAGAATTGTGTTATCTGTGTCTTGAAATGAGGTAATTCTGGAAATTAACAAAGTCCAATCCCAACAGCTGGTGATGTTTGCTCTCTGATGTGGTATTTTCATGATTAAAGCATTCTGTACAATACTACCATTCTTATTTACATAGAAATAGTGTGTTACTCCCAGCAGGGTGCAAGCTTTCCCCTTGGGTAGCAGTGAGCATATCTAAAGCCTTATGGATTTCCATGGAGCTTACCAGGTAATGAGTTAGACCTGCTGCCTAGGTTTTTGTTGTGGAGGGGCCTCCATATCATGCCACCTTGAGTTCACAAAGAAATATGGGATATATATTAAAATAACAACAATAGCAACAACAGGATGCCCATTTCTTATTTCATATAATTCTGACTTCTATTATATTATGAAATATTATAGAAACTGGTATCAAAATCTCTCTCACAAACACAGAAATATGTTTAAGGTTCACCAAGAATTTCAGTGTATTAAAAGTTTTATACTACTCTTTTGTTATTGTTATTCTACACTCCTACTCTAAATAATTTAAGTGTGCAAATATACTCTCTTGTAGAATATTTTTAGACAGAATAAACACGCAAAGCTTACTAAAAGTTACTTTTCTATAAAATAGAAATGTAATTCGTGGCACAAGAAACAGCAGAACTTGGAATCTAGCCTAAATATCAGTAGATAACGTTACCTAGGAGATAGCTTTAAAAATCAGGCACACGCTTAAAAATCCTCTGCATATTAATTCAGGAAAAATGAATTTAATATGGTGTGCAGAATAAATGCTGAGCAGAAATGCTATATTGCTTATGGTACTGACCTAATTATGTACCTTTAAATGTCATAGAAGATAGCTTGGAACTTCCCATATTTATACAAGAAAACTTGGAAAATAATTCTGTGTTTGGCACAAAAAAGGAAATGACATTATTCACTGTAGGATTGCATTCATTGCTTTTCCTAAAGAGACCAGAAGTGGAAAATCACATTGTAGCACCTTCAGCTACAATGGGTAGATACATAGACATCTACAAAGGGTAAATTACTGGGGTGTTCATCTAATGTTGGTAAGTCTATTGTAAATTACTTAGGCATTCATCTAATGCTTAGTAAGTCTATTGTATATATTGTTAAACCAGGTAGTAAAGAAATGTAACCACACTTTTGCACATAGTAGACATCTAAAGAATTGTGAAGTTGGTAACATAATACATACAACCTGTAGTTCAAATTATTATTTATGTCCTGTGATCATTTATATTTCCACATTCACTAGAGGGGATGCTGGCTTCTCCATGTTGTGCCAAAAGTTACAGCAATACATTCAATAGATTCTTATCCTTCATTATTTCAATAGTACCATAGCTTTAGAAATGTGTATAAATAGGGTGCAAGGCAAGGTCAGTATAAATAAGCAGAACAGGGTTGTGTTTCTTCATTGCTCTTCCTATTCAAGGTTCTAGGTATCTGCCAATCTGCCTCTTTCTCTCCAACTCTCCAGTGTTCAGTAAAACTGACAAAATTAAAGGGATGTTATATCATATTTACCTGTAGATATATATTTAATCATTTTTCCTGGATAACCTACACCTTTTTGAATAACTAAGAGCATGCAATTGACAAAATTAGACTGATAACTGCAATTTAAGGAGGTAAAGCAAGATTAAAGCCAGCCATGATAACAGTTGGACTATTAGACAACAGATGAGTGAAAGTGATGCTCAGGGAGGATATGGAGATAGCAAAGAAAAGGAATGGATTCTTTGCAACTATCTTTGCTATGCAAGATGCATAACAACGCCTGAGCCTGCACTGATTTTCTAAAGGAGAGTATCAGAGCAACTAAAATAAATTGAAATAACAAAAGAAGATATTCTAAGACACCTTGAGAGATTACACCATAACAAATAATAGGGTGCTAATGGATCCCCATCCAAGAGTCCTTAAAGAGCTCAAAGTAAAATTGCAAAATGTGTAACTTGTCACTCAGACCACATTCAATGACAGAAAGACTGGTTGGTAGCCAATATGACACCATTTTTCTTAAAGGTTCTTATGGGAATTTCAGGACAGGTAGAATAATGCTTGCCCCAGGAAAATTGGTAGAAATTATAATTAAAAAAGAATAGAGGATATAGAGGAACAAGCTTTATAGAGAAAATCAGCATGCATTCTGCAAAGGTAAATCCTGCATCACCAATTGTTTAGCTTTTTTAGAGTTATCAACAGGCTTTATACTCTAAATTGATTGAAATGAGTATGTTGACACTGTATACTGGAATTTTATTGTATATGTTTGCATATAGAGTACATTTAAAAAATAGCCATTCTGGATTTGCTGGACGTGGAAAATACCTTTATATTATGCAGTGGAGATTTATGAAACAAGTTTTGAATGGATTTCCTTTGTTTTTATATCAATTGAATCAGTATATGGTAGTCTACTCCTTTCACTAGGATTATTACACATGGAATTGTACACCACCCAGAGTCACTATAGAGTTGGGCAGCCTTATAAATGTAATAAGATTAAAATAAAAATATATATTTCCTTACCTATTAAGATGTCTCATGGAACTCATCCAGAATGTCCCTTATCATATTTGTAATATAATATTGGAACCATTGGCCTGTCATTAGACAAACCAAGGACATTCCAGGAGTAACAGTGGCTAGAACTGAATATAAACTGTTATAATATGCTGATGATATAGTATGTCTCATTGATAACCATACAGCAGCTTCATAATTTTTCAGGTTAATCAGTTCATTGGCACAAGTCCCATATACTTCCTATAGACTCTAATGTTTCTGTTAAAATTTATTGATTTAAAAAATTGGGATTTTAATCATGGGTTAAATTCCTTTAAATATTTGGGAATATATATTGCAAGAAAATGTTCCTTACTTACAACTGTAAGTATACAACATTTTTCATCTCAGGTAATCTCCTAATCTTGCAACTTGGGAGCCAGTAGGTTCTCAGATATCTGCAGATGAGACTCAGAAGACCAGGGCCCATAAGCAGTTGAGCCTGCAGTTCTGGAGCACTCAGGTAATTGGCCACCTCTTGCAGAATCACAGCAGCAGCATCTGGCCTAGAGCCTGAGCAGGAAAAGATCCTCAGCCCTTGCTCATACAGAAAGGTCAAGGGAATAGAACAGAGATGTTTAATGATGCTCCTTGAAAGAAAGAGGCATGATTCAGGAAAATACTATAGGCATTCCTAAGTCACTGCTATAAAAGAATGGCTTTGAAGTCAAGCTTCTGTTGGCAAACAGCTTTCCAACCTTGGACCCAACTTCCTGAATGTAGCCTATTTGATTTCCTGACTGAACCCTGGACTGGTACAAGACTACACTCAGCTCTCATTCCTGGATCTTGGAGTTGGCTTCTGCAATAAGCTTGTTTGTTTCCTTGAGCTCTTGCATTCCTGCACTGTAGTGAGATTTATAGCTGCCATAAAGACCTCTAATCTAAGTTTGACCTCCTGCACTTGTAGTTGCTGGCAAAGGACAAAAAGTATCTAAAAATCCACCAACAAATAAATAAGCATTATATGTCCATTTACCCAATGGCCAAGTCAGACTGCACTGCTTGCACTCTTTGCTGAACATATTGGCTATGCCCATATTTTGCAATATTAAAATTATAGGGTGTTTTTTTTCCCCAAAAACCATTTGATGGAGAAGAAAGATGTTTGTGATCTTAAACTTACATTAAGTGGATTAAATTTAATTATCCACATCTCATCAATAATTCTATCCTTCTATAACATTCAAATTATAATTTGTGCCAACTATGTCTATGGGACTCTATAGGGGCTGCAGAGAGAGAAATTTTGTCACATATGGAATCAAAATAATTAAAATAATGTATTAATGTCACCATGATTTATATTCACTTCAGTTGGAACATCACTTTACCTAGCTCCGAAAGTTCTGCTGTATTTTGAACTTAGCATTTTCCCTAAATAGTTCATCTATCTAGACCAGTGTTTTTCAAACTGGGCAACTTGAAGATGTGTAGATTTCAACTCCCGGAATTCCCCAGCCCAGTGTATTCTGCTTCATCTATAACTCTGTTACTGGGGGGGCGTGGAAGCTGCAAATCCAAGACATCTAATTAAGTTTATGAATTCATCCCAGGATAGTTACTTTCCAGGCTGCCTGACATCCATCAAATGGAATCTGAAATCTTAGAAAACCACATCTCTCAAGCTTCCCATATCAATGAGGATCCAGGAAGAGAGCTCTCATATAGGCACCTATAGCAGCATTTCATTCTCATCATTGTACAAGTATGTTTTGGAACTGATATAATGGGATTTAATGGGAAAAAGGCATTTGGATCCCATTGCACCCCCAGTAAAGTTGCTGACAGGAGGAATAATCGAGTACTAAGTGGAAAATTAACTCAGGGGACAAATCCAGAGCATACATAAGTAAAAATAGTATGCACACATTTCATCTGTTTATTTATTTGATTCTTTTGCCCACAGCAATGTACATGATATTAATCCTAGGATGATTCTTATAGCATATTCTGTTTGCTCTGCTTTATACCTAGTGAAGCAGGCCTCATTTTCCATTAGAATTAGAACCATACATCAGTAAGGCTGTATTCCCATACTCATATTAAATATATGACTGAGAAAACAGAGACTCAAAAGAATAAATAAAAATTTAAATATTCACATATTGTCACATATAAGAGTGTTAAAATACATTAAGTATAATATAAACTATATAAAACAAATAACAAAACACATGAAATCAAAAATCAATTGCTGTAAGTGCTTCAATAGCACAATTGTGTACTATTACACATATGTATATGTACTTTTATGAAATAGTTTGTTCAAGAGAGAGCTGAAAACATCTGTGCCAATTTACTTAGTATAAACGCAACAGTATTGTTGGAATGGTGACACAGAGAACAGTCCAGCTGTAATAAACACAAGGAATGAAAAGTGCTAGAAATGATATCACAAGACTGCATGCACCAGCTTGTTACAGCAATATTACATTAATTTCCCAACTAGTCCAAATTGATGGTTTCTAAGCTTGCCAAATACAGGGTCCTTTTTTAACATCCACAAACTTTGCAGACCTCCCCCCCCCCGTGATAGAAGACACTCTTTTAATCCTGTTCATTAAAATAAAACATGACAAAAAGCTGCTATGAATTCAGAACCGTGAGTAATATCTTTTAAATGAATTTGCATTTTATTAATATCAATACCATCTAGACTTGGCTGAAAAATAATATTGCATATATGTGCAAATATTTATTCATTCCACAAAAGGTTATTACTGTTTCCCTGTTCAGGGGAACAATCCCACTGGGAACTCACTAACATGATCCAGAAGGACAATGTAATCTCCCATTTCTGTTTGCCAACCTCTCACACACACACATGTATCCCCCTCCCAGAAAAAATGAATAAAAGAAGCTAAAAACAAAAAACATTTTGTTTTCAACACACACTCTTCCCGCATACTTATTTTCTTGTTTAGGTGAGGAAGTTGATGCTTAGAAAAGCAGCTGTACTCTCCTGTTTTGTTGAGGAGAGGAGGCAGGCTGCAGAAGCAGATAGCTACAGGTAAGCCTCCCCACAGGGTCTCCATGCTGGCTACTTAGATGAGTGTCTGTGTTTGTGCGCACACGTGTTTGTGGCAGCCATCACCATGCAAGTAAAGCAGTCTTCATCTGCAGGAAGGCTGTTGGCATAACTGAGGGGAGGTTGAATCTGGGGACATCTCTGTTTCTGCAGCACGGCCTCTTGGCTCTGCTAGTAAAGGAAATTGCTAACGGAAACCATTAATGTATTCCACAGATTGAGGCTAAGAGGGAATTGCAGCAGGGGAGATGTACAGGGAGCCCTAGTGGGGTAGCTGAGGAGCTCTGGCGGGTAGGGAAAGTAGAGTCAGAACACATATAGAGTAGTCAGGCTGGCTATGATGTAAGGTTTTAACCAAGTATGATGCAGGGAATGAATCAATAGTAGAAAAAACTATACAGGCTTTGTGTATGCTGGGGGGAAGAGAAACAGCAGTGCCAGCAAAAAGCCAGATGCCAGGAAGAAGGAAGGAGGCACCAACCCGAACCAACTGGTGCTGTTGCTTCCCATCTCCTAGCCAGCTTTGTATTTATCTGGCTCCCACCTCATCCCAGGCAGCACAGGATCTTTTGGTTAGCATTTGTGTCAGTGTAAAGTAGTGTGTTTTGTTTCTCATATTTGGGCCCTATTATATATCTCTTGCAATGACTCTCCTGGGATCTAAGACTCATAGTTTGACAACCATTAGTCTAAATGATATATGTTTATGTCACTAGGGACATAGAGTTCATCTAGTGATCCAACAGTGATTCAGACAGAAGATTGTCACTACAACTTGATCCTGTTAAGAAGACATCATGTTCAGAGAGAGACTTTGGGACCTTCTGCATATTATCATTGAGCTACATCCCATTCCAAAGAAGCAAAGTTATCCATGTTATACAATACCCAGATATGCTACATATTGCACATGTAGATAACAATAGTCTCAGCTCACATACAAAACCATGTTGTTTTGTAATCAACCAATAGAGATCCAAACAGGCAAAATGGAAAAATAGAAAGGGGAAAGCTTTTAATCCCTGAATCTTAAATAAAACAAAAACTTATGATCCATAGTAAATGAATGGGATAAAATTTAAACATATCGCCACATTGCATTTAAAGCCTTCTCAGGTATATCACACTTATTAAACATAATGGACACAACCAGCTGAGTGATGATACCAACATGATCTTATATATATCTATATGAACACACCACATAGCTATCACTTTCCTGTATTCTATTCTGTGTTAATGCACAACATTTTGTTTGGCTCAAAGAAATGGTATTGGGCAAGATGAGACATAAGCCCTTGAGCAGAAGGTTTAAATAGGCACCCACATGGCCTTTTCTTCCTCTCACACATTTAATTTTAAAATATCATTTCAAAGATTCCTGCAGAGATTAAGACTTGATGAAGAGAGAACGTCAGATATTTAGGACACAATCTGATGCCAAAAAGTGAATAAGAATCTGCTCTTTGTACCATAAGTTATAAATGTCCTTTCTGGTAGCTTCCCCCCCCGCCCCCTGTGACTTTTATAGAAAAATATTGAAGGAGCCTAACAATCACGCTCCTTTCTGCTATCCCAAATATTAACTGTATTGCAAACATTAACTCTTTTTCAGTAGGTTCAGCGGCAGGTGGCAATCACTATAGATTGCCATCTCGCCTGTTATGCAAAGCATGCCACAGGACTTAGAGGCAGGTTGGGGGAGGGAGAGTCAGTCTACTGATCTCATGTGCGTGTCCCCAGCAAAAAACCTATTGGTGTACAGAACTTGTCCGCCTGCCTCCATTTCGTGGCTACAAACAAACAAACAAAAAAGTGCTGCTTCCATGAATAATACTGAAAGTATAAGAGAAAAATATACAACTCCTGCAACTGTACCCCAATGCTCAACAGCCACAGAGTACATGTGTATGCACAGAATGCATATCCATGCCAACATTCAATAAACTAAATTAAACCAACACAGAATCCTCACAGTTTTAAATGCAGCCTGAAACTGAATACCAATAAGGCACAAAAAGACATACCGAATATTGCCTAGAGTATTTCCAAATGCTGCCTTTGGAATTTGACCTTATGTAAATGCAGAAATAAACAAAGAAATGTATATGTGCATGCATATATACACACACAACCTAAATAAATCAACTCTAACCATCCCAATATAATCTTAGCATTTACAATTTGCAACTTCACTTTAGCAATCGATTGGTTGGTTACGGCTTTCCTCATCCTTGTCCTACGGAAAGAGGACAAAGTCCACTGGCCCTTCAGCCTAGCCATGTGCTTAAGTAACTATGGCTTTGACCCAGCACTCCATGTCTAATTTGATCTAGTCTAAGCCAATAGCAGTTAGGACATGGCTATTTCCTGTTGCTATACAATTTGGCTGAATTAAAAAAAAACAAAACAAATCTCCATGTGTACATGCACAAAATGGCCCAGTTTTGTTCCCCACGGTGTGTTTTATTCTAACTTGAAACAAAACTGTTGGAAAATGCATATTCTATGTCAGGATCTGAACACTCAAAGCAGCTGTTTAAACCTTTCAAATATTAAAACTCAGAACTTTTTGCATGTCCTAAATTCATAGATCAAACTAAGCTAAAATGTGGGCAACTGGTTTGTGGTCCAGGGCATCTTATGAGCCTAACCATAGTTATGTAGAAAAGTGAAATTACAATCCTGCAAGATATCCTAGACCTCAGGAAGAGCTGATGATCAGTACAACATGGTTCTCATTGTAAAGGAATGCATAGGTGAGCAAATGTTTTTCTTTTCTTTCACTTACACAAGTGAGTAAAGTGTGTGTGGGTGTGCATGTGTATTTGAAAAGTTTGATTGAAGAGGTGGAAAAGAGAAAAACTTAAAATATTGATGCATAATAAGTGGCACTTTTTCAGATGATAGCACCATTGAGCTGAGACACTGGTGAGTAAGCGAGAATGGATTCTGCCACTTTTGGCACTTCTGTTAGTGGACTTTCACAGCACTACTGTTTCTACTCCTCAATTCTTTAAAAGCACCTGCAATAATTTTCACTACTGCCAACTCAAAATGATGAGAACTATGTGACTCAATCAGCTTTTCTTTCCAGCTGTCAAATAACAGAGTGCAAAGAACTACATTCAGTCAGGGACCTGCTCCATCAATTTTTAGTTCATGTTGTCCATTTTCCTGGCATTTTTTAAAAAAAGAACATTTGCAATGAAGGAGCGAGAGCAAGCCAGCAGGATTCTGGGTTTTTTTCATTCATTCCATTTCATTAGTAGTGCCTGTAACAATGATAGCATCCTAGCAAGATGGTATACCAGCTGAACCTCAATAGGGAGAAAACAGAGATTTGCTTGAGTCCAGGAAGGCAGGGTGAGATAAGTTTATTTTTATTGTATTTTAAATTTTTATTTTACTGGGCTTATATGTCATTTCAAGCATGGCACACCTAAAAAATTGTAATAAGATTGAAAACTAAAATGCAACAGTGAACCAATATACATTTTTGTTGTTGCAAAGTATCATCAAGGACCCACCTATAAGCTCTGCAGAGCATCAACACTGCAATGGAAAGATCAGCTTTTGTGAAATTCTAGTTACATTGCAGCTAAGCTAGAAATAAATCAACTCAGCTGCCATATATAGATGACAGCAAGATCACATAGCCATGGAGCTACTTCTGGATTGGTTCAAGTTGCATGAAAGTACCCCCATTTGTTATGCTCAGTTGTAGCCTTCCAATGTTTAATAGGAGGTCTCTATCTGTTGGGATACCTGGATGCATCAGAATAAGGGATGGACCACTCCAACCTTCTTGAGGTGAATGTTAGCCATTCCTCCAGACAAACCTTTTCTTCACTCATTTCCTTGACTTGATACTTGCCCAAGGATCCTCTAGCTCAACAAGCACACTATGCCAATATAACTTTCTGTTCAATTCACAAGACACACCCGAAAGATCAAATCATACCTTGAATACATTGAGCTTTTACCCATATCAAGGAAAAATGTTTAGAAGGAATGAAAGAAGTGATAAGAATATGTAAGAGTTTATTATTTCAAAATATTGCAAGTAAGGAACATTGTGTTTGCCTTGTCTTGCTATTTTTGGTGAGAGTTGTTCAGCCAAGGTCCTCCCACACTTCAGCTTGTTCTATTCCTGTTTAGCAGAAGTTGTGAGATATTTTAAAATTATGTAAAACTACGGGAAGCTGTTAGATAATGAATTTCAGAGTATAGTGCTACCATTGCTGAAGGTCAGGTCTGAATTTGGCACCATTACCATCAAGGCCACTTTGAAAAGATGGTACTGTTACAGATAGAATGAGATCCTAAAAAGAATAGAACAAGTGTCACTCCAAGGTCATAAATATTGCCTCATTGGACTTGACAACATGATCCTGACCATGTTTACTCAGAAGGTAGTACTACAGATTCAGTGGGTACTATTTCTTAAGAAGTGTGATTCGGTTTCAGCCTTGATTTCAGGTGCTAGACTAGGTTCAGAGAAACACAAGTTCAAATCCACCCTCAGCCATGGATGCTAAGTGCCATTACAACAGTTAGTGTATCTCCGCTGAATCAGTCTAGCAGGATGTTGCTATGTGCAGAAATTTAAGGAGGGAATAATATATCCAGACATCTGAAATGCCTCAAGAAACCATTTAAAATGAAGATTATATGTCTTAGAATGGCAATACTTAAGACCACACAGCCAATCTAAGGAGTAAGCTTTTGTTCTGGCTTCAGGTTCCTACTGCCCTACTTGGGACAGAGAGTGCAATTCTTATCCAGATTGCAGCCTGCAGGGAAAATGGTGGTCTCCATGAAATTTGCTCATTTCCTAATGATGTAATAGTAGCTCCAGCTAACATCAACTGGGCATGGCTGCTTTTGACCCTTATGGTAATTGCTATACAGCATGGTCCTGGCAATTTTCATGAATATTGTGTCTAGGGATAAAGAGTTAATGAAAAGTGCTCCTGTGTGCCACAATCCTGATAACAATTATCCCTGGGCTTATTTAGTTTTAAGGCATTAAAGTGACATTAATGCTAGATGTAGCTGGGCCTTCAGTCTTATGAATCCTTGTGCTTATACAGCTACATATATGAGCAGCCAGGGGAATGGGTAATGGGAAGAGGAGGGACAGAGGACAAGATTAAACAGATTATATAGAGATAGAGATATATTTAAAAGCTAAGTATTATGGCAAGCAAAAAAAAAAATGTTTGGGGCCTATCCTTTTTCAGCTGTATATCTGTGTATCACCTGCCTTCCTTTGAAATGTAACTGCTTTGTAAGTCTGCTTAAGAGTGGGCCCAGCCATGCTCTGTTCTGTGCAAACATGTGGGTGCTGCCATAGTAACAGTAAAAGAACACCAAGAAGAAGCTCTTTCTGATTAATGTAATTACACAGCAGGCATATATAATGCATTTAAGCATAGTTTTTCCTGCATGAAAAATAAAGATGAAATGTCAGTAGTCTATGTCACATGTTCCTTAACTTTGAGGGAAAAATACCGTTGGAACATATTGATGTGCTGCAGTATCTTTGCAAGCATTTTTGCATAGATAATTACAGTATAAACAGATGGAACATGACTGGTTAGGTAGGGTGAAAAAATAGGCTTTAGAGGAGACATGTCTCCCTGGCAGCATGGCTATAGAGCATTCCAATGAGCATAGATAGCAGTCCCATAAAGCTTCTGATCCAAGCGACTGGGTCCACCTACAAAGTGCTAAACTAATTAAGGTTTTCTACCATAGGCCATTCTATGGCTTTGATGCCTCATTTGCTGAGTATGCATGGAACTACTAGAATATCATTCACATGAAATTAATGAAATTCAATTACTTATTTAAACATGATATCTATTTAATTAAATATTCTCAGAATCTGAGGAAGAAAGTTACTTACACGTTTTATGAGTATCTAATATGCATAATCAGCAGCTCTGATTGTTTCTTTATTTCTCACCTCTCTGTCATAGCTAATGCATACTATGCTTTCTAGGATTTGTGAGAGTTCTTTCCCCACATATCAGGAGGGCATTGGGTTGACAAAAGATGCCATCACTACATATTTCCCAATCACATTTCCCATAAAATTTAAATTTCAGATTCCACTGCCTTCTTTTTCAGCATTCTGTCTTCTTATTCTTTCATTCCTCAAAAACACTTTGTTTTGGTACTTTCTGCATTTCCCAGAAAATATCCCAAGTCTTCCTAAGATAGTAGTGTAGGCTTTCATAGCCAGTACCTGTGGGCTTCAGGGTTTAGTGACCACAGATTAGACAACAGATTTCCTGATGTTTCACCAGCAACTGTGGCTGACATCTTCAGGGACAAGGTGGTTTGCTCTACAGACCACAGACAACTGATCAAGGACTGACTGGACTCCTGTCTTTATAGCCAGGTGTCCTGACTTCTGATTGATCTTTAGCCGATTGATGGTGTTTTGGCATGAACAAAGGACCAATCAGGAACTGACACCAGCAAAATGACCAATCAGGATCAGGCACAAACAAAGAACCAGTCAGAGACCAGCCCTCACCAACCTGCACCAATCAGAAACCAGCTTGGCTAAAGACCAGTCAGAAGTCATGCTGGGGTCTAATTCAGTGAATCTATCAGCAGCCAAGACCACATCTGGCTCGTTTACATCTTAGGAGAGTAAGGGCCTCTCAAGGGCTTTGATACCAAAAAAAAGAGACACTTACTGTTTGATTACCTTTTTCTGTTAGCATGATTTTGCTATGGCTGAATTTAAGTGGCATTCCAAAGAATTAATTATATTTATGTGCATTAAACAACACTATAATTATAATCATGACTTTTGGTGAAAACAGTCTGATATATTTATAATATCTGGTAAACAGATTGACTAATAAGGAAATGAGAACAATGTATTTCTCTGTACTTTATATTAATATTAATTAGCATTTGAATGATATAATCTTCATTCTATAATCTTCATTAAGAGTTCCAGTAAGTCACTTCCATCTCAGCTCCATTGATTTCAGTAGGTCTCAATCACAAGCAGTTGGGCACACCACTATAATCCCAAATAGGATATCAGATAAATGCTGGATACAGATAAATGGGCAGTGTTTACTATAGCAAACAGACCATCACTGGGAAATGATCCAAGAACCAATGTGAGGGTATTCCAGATAGTCACTTTTCTACCCACACATTCTTTTGTACTCATGCAGATCATGTAATATACTACAGATCATCTACATCTGTAGATGTTATGTGGATCAGCTTCTGTTGCTCTTTATTATTTTTTTTTCTTCCTTCAAAAATGAAAAAGTAAGTTGCATGCTTTAATTTGAATCTGGGAGTTTATTATATTACTGGATTGATTGATTGATTGATTGATTTCAGAAAGAAGCCATTTTCAAAAGCAAAAGAGGAGACATATTTACATCAAAATCATATTTAGAAATAACTATTAGAAGAAATATGCATTTCAACAATAATTCTGGGCAACAGCATGATAAGTACAGGTGTACCAGCATCAACAAGATTTGATTACATGAGGACACTTCTTTTTCATTACAATGAGTCATGGCTCTTTAGGGGTTGAGAAGGACATTTCTTCCAGTTATTGAACAACAAAATATTTCAATATACCTTCAATACCTTGCACCAGAAGGAACATTATGGTATCAGCCTTCTAAATTACAGACTATTACGTGGTTTGGCCCGAAAACCAGGACTTGAGAGAAGGTTTTCAGATAGGATGATCAGTATTTGCATATTCATTCAACTGCCTACAATTTGGACATTTTTCAACATAAAAAAAAAAAAATCTCATGTTTTATTTCCATGCTCCCTTGACAACTGTAAGGATTGATGTATTTTGTTTTCCCATAGAATAAAACTGTTTAGAACTTTTTTTTCCTGCCCCAATTATTCTTTTTTAAAAACTTGAGTGACATCCTTATCTTTCTGCACTCCCATCTATTCTTTCTATGCTGAGAGGAGTATTTATATCTTTCACCCATAAAGCTGATAAAGAAAAGCCTCACGAAATACCAAAAGAAAAGAAAAAAGTACCAATCATTGTTCAGCACTGCAAATATGGTTAACTCATAAGGGATTTGTGATCTTAGAATATTCAATCATAAATTCTCTGTCTGAATGAAAGAATCTACCAATTTTGGTCTCAATGGCACTAGAATTTATTAAATTTCAATTTCTGTCTAAACCATGTTGAAGAAATTTGCCAATTTGATGAAGATTTTATTTTTTAAAAAAAGTCAGGTGAAATGAAATTCTCACCCTTTTGTACTAGCCTAAATCAATATTGAAACAGTAATTGCCTAACATGTATCACAAATACGTTTGATATACAGGTACAGTATTCACATTCTTCACTATCTTTTTAATCTCTCAGAGTTTTCTGCCATCAATTTCTCTTTCAGTTTTGAAAATCTCATTCTCTGTCTCATGGCTGGCTACCCATGTCAATGTCATTCAAGCACCTCAATATTTTTCACATATGAAATGACATTGCAATACTGTATAGTGCCTACAGTATAACAACCAAAAAACAGAATAAAGGCCACTGTATTTGCCCAGTACTTAAGAATATTACAAAATAGTTCAAAACCACCTCATTTCATCCACACCCCATTCAATTCACAATTGTGATTCAGTGGAGCAATGTGATCAAAAGAGCCATTGAATTGAAGCATTCCTTCGATGCTTTGTACAGCCCAAATGTCTAGTGCTAAGCAGGACATACATCTTACAAATAAAATAAAAAATTGCTGAATGTAAGATAAAGAATGAGCAAATAGGTTTAAGTTCATACAATTTGGAGTCTGCATTATGATCATTGCACAGTATGAGTTCAACAGATTTCAAAAAGAAGCCTCCTTGTATATTTTATCACTTTGTGTACCCAATCATGGTGATTACTTAAATGGAACACCACTATCAAATGGCTCCTAGAGAATACCATTAGATATAATGTGAATTCTGCTTCAACAACCCAACAGTATAACGCCGTCAGTATGCATGGTGCTTTTTAGCATATAGATTCCTGTTGCTGTTTTTGTAAAAGTTGATGTTATTATTAATATAATTATGTTATTAGCAAGCACATTTCCTATCCTTATTGAAGAAGGCAGATATCAAACAGCTGATGGATATATTAATATCTAAAAATAATAAAGAAATAATAAAGATTATTTCCATCTGTAAATGTTGGGAAAATATTGAATGAAGAACTTTTAATATTTTGCATCTTTCATTAAGTTTACAAATATATTTTTCTATACTTCGAAAATCTGTATGTTTTCCATTTGTTTTATGTGTGTATGTATGTATGTATGTATGTATGTATGTATGTATTTTAGAAAATTTATATGGCCACCCATCCCTGCTTAGGAGTCACAGCCCTGAGTGCTCCTACACCACTGGAGCCACTTTGGCCTTTACTTTCCACATCCTCTCTAGTTCTTCCTTCAGGCCCTCATACTTCTCTAGCTTCTCATACTCCTTCCTGATGTTGCTATCACTTGGCACCACTACATTTATCACCACCACTGTCTTCTGGTCCTTGTCTACTACCACAATGTCTGGTTGACTGGCCAGTACCTGTTTGTCCATCTGGATCTGAAGGTCCCGCAGGATCTTAGTTCTGTTATTCTCCATGACCTTCTGTGGAATCTCCCATCTGGACTTGGAAGGGTATAGCCCATACACTGTGCAGATGTTCCTGTACACAATATGAGCTGCTTGGTTGTGCCATTGTTCCTGCCTGCATCTTGCATCCTGCCACTATGTTTTGGACTGTCTCTGAGGCCTCTTTGCACAATCTGCACCTTGAGTCCTGTCTAGTATGGTAAACCCCTGCTTCTATGGATCTGGTGCTTAGTGCCTGTTCTTATGCTGCTATGATCAGTGCATCAGTGTTGTCCAGCCCTTTCCAGCCACTGGTAGGATTTCCCAATGTCAGCCACCTCAGCTATCTGTCAGTAGTATATCCCATGTAGGGGCTTGTCTTGCCATGGCACTTCCTCTGCTTGAACTTCCTCCCGTGTCTGCTGCTGCCTCAGGTATTCTCTCAGCAGCTCATCTTTGGCTGCCATCTTACTGATATACTCCTGGATGATCTGGGTTTCATCCAGAACAGTGGCTTTGACACTCACCAGACCCCGCCCGCCCTCTTTCCAGCTGGTGTACAGTCTCTGGGTGTTGGACTTGGGTTGATGACATCCCAATGCCCTCACTGTAGATCCGTGTCAGGTGGATCCGTGTCAGGTGGACTCCATACATTGTGAAGAGCTTCTGGCTCTTCACATCGGCAGTCTCCATGTCTTTCTTTGGCCAGCTCACTATAATGGCAGGGTATCTGAAGACTGGCAGGATGTACATGTTGATGGTGTGGATCTTGTTCTTCCCATTGAGCTGGCTCTTCACCACCTGTATTATCCTTTGGTGGTACTTAGATGTTGCTGTCTTCCTTGCCTCCTCATCGTGGTTCCCATGTGACTGTGGGATCCCAAGGTACTTGTAGCTGGTCTCTATGTCTGCTATGTCGCCCACTGGTAGTTCCACTCCATCAGTCTTAACTACCTTCCCTCTCTTTACAACCATCCAGCCACACTTCTCCAGTCTGAATGACATCCCAATGTCCTCACTGTAGATCCATGTCAGGTAGATCAGTGAGTCGATGTCTCATTCATTCTTAGCATATAGCTTGATGTCATCCATGTAAAGGAGGTGGCTGATAGTAGTTCCACTCTTGAACTTGTACCCATATCCAGTCCTTGTGATTATCTGGCCGAGGGGATTCAAGCCTATGCAGAACAGCAGCAGGGACAGTGCATCACTCGATGGCCACTTGTGCGAGCTGTCTTGACTTCCAGTGTTGTCTTCCACAGTCCCATTGAATTCTTGAGGTAGGTCCTTATTATCCTGTTGCCTTTGTATACTGCCAGGCATTCACAGATCCATGTGTGTGGCATTGAGTCATAGGCTTTCCTGTAGTCAATCCAGACTGTGCTCAGATCGATGTCTTGACCTGAAGTCTCATGTGACTGCTTTATCTATGAGCAACTGGTGTTTTGAGCCTCTGGTGTTGTTCCCAATGCCCTTCTGAGTTGTGCTCATGTACTGGCTCACATGGTCCTGTAGCTTGGTGGCTATGATGACTGATAGAACTTTCCATGTTGCAGGGAGGCAGCTTATTAGCCAGTAATTGGATGATGCTGTTCCCTTGTGAGGGTCTTTCATGATCAGCACTGTCCTTCCTTGTGTTAGTCAGTCTGGGTGGGAGCCTGATGCTAGCAGCTGGTTCATCTATGCTGCTAGGCATTCATGCACTGCTGTTAGTTTGTTTAGTCAGTAGGTGTGGATCATGTCCAGGCCAGGTGCTGTCCAGCCCTTCATGTTCTTGAGCCACTGTTGGATGTCTGCTACTGTAATGGTGAGTGGTTCCTGTTCTGCGAGATTACTCAGATTGCTTTCTGAGCTTCACATCTGTAGTACCGCTTGTAATCATTAAGATAAATATAACAATACATACTCTCTAGTCCAACACCTGAAGAAGGGAAGATAAGTAATGGTATGCTAAGAACAATGTCTTAATTAGAATATCTTTGGCAGTCAATCAATTGTCTGGGGAGCAATCAAGTCACTGATAATATATGCCATCTTCAGTTCCAGGTGTGATGCTATTTACACTCTCTGTACTTTGAAAAAATCTAAAAAGATAATGAGAAACCCCAAACTTTTTGCATCTCAGCATAGAACTGAAGACCTGGAAGGGCTACCATGCAGCCAACTGATTCCTTGGAACACTCTTAATCTATAAATAAAATCTCTTTGGCATTCATCTGGTGAGAGCTTATTGTCTTCAAATCCCAGAATCTATTGGCTACTGGCTGACCATCAGCGCCAGAACAAATTGACATGCAAAAATTAGTTATAAATATAATTTCAGATGTAACTGGCTATTTTTAAAAAAGCTTCAAATACAACACGCAGGAGACCAACCCAAAGAATTTGTGTAATGAAATACATGACAACTCTATATGGCTCTAGCATACCAATCAGATTAAAAATAACTCTGCAGGTGAAAATGGCTCCTGATTATTTAAGATATGCATAATATATAGCAGCCAAAATTAAGTTGTAGTAATTGTAGTTTTAAAGTTCCACTGTAAATGTTTCTTGCTAGTAAAGGATTTAGAGGTCCAGGTGCTACATGAGAAAAGCAACAGCCACATGAATATTACACCACACAATTTTATAGTTTAATTCATGGGTCCCATTCATTTGAACATAGCTTACACAGAAAGACTTTCCAGAAACACTAGAAAGAAGTGCATTCTAATAGTATATGATCTACTAATCATATACTATTAGAATGCACTTCTTTAAGTGTTCAGAAGATGAACCATCTTGACGCCTGTTACATATATCACTGTCTTTTATCCCAAATACAGAGTACAGTTTAAAAATGCAATGCAGTAAACTTATCATATGAATTATTTAAAAAGAAACATAACTTTCATTTTGGCCACATGCTAAATGCATCAACTCCTACACTTGATGAATTCAGTAGCAGAATTCCCAATAATTTTAATAGCAGATATCTGTGAAATTGTCAAAAGTCCTTTCTGACTTTTGTACTATTTTCTAAATGATTAATCTCTGATTGCTGAACAGATAGTTAGATGTAGTGGATGGCTATAAGAACTAGGAACATTTCTGTAAGGAAGTCTTGCCCTCACAGTGTTCTTCCATGACATTATTTGTGCTGGCATCATTTTAGAACCAGAGTAATACTTTTACTTTGACAGCCAGTTTGGTCTAGTGGTTAAGGCTCCAGGCTAGAAACCAGGAGAGTGTGAGTTCTAGTTCTGCCTTAGGCATGAAAGCTGGCTAGGTGACTTTGAGCCACTCATTCCCTCTCCCCCTATGATGTCAGGCTTTGGCAACAAGCAAAATAAACCTATTTTAGGCTTAAGCCATTTTTTTAAATGTTTGTAATTGAGTTTGATGCTTTTTTTTCATTTTTTACTATTAACAAACTTATAGATTTATGTATTTATTTATTTAAGTTATATCCCTGTCTACCATTTATTCATTCATGTATCAGCTCCATACATAGCACTCCCTCCTTCTATTTTTCCCCACAGAAACCTTGTGAAATACATTGGGCTGAGAGAGTAACTAGCCCAAAGTCACCTATTTAACTTCTGTGACTGAGTGAACTGGAACCTGGGTCTCCCTTCTCCTACTCAACCCCTTAACAACTACACTCCACTAGCCCTCAATTTCTTCTTAGCTAACTATTTTTTATGGCCATTCTTGGAAAAGTGTTCTATTTTGCTCAATCTTCTACCATCCCTGGAATAACTGAGCAGAAAGGGGAAGCAATTAAGTGAAGATAAGGACAGTGCAAGCTATGCTATTCCCTGTGACATTCTATGGAAACGAAAGTTGGACTTTGAAGAAGCAGGATAGCAAGAATATGATGCTTTTGAACTTTAGTGTTGGAGAAGACTCCTGAGAATACTGTGGACAGTCAAGAAAATAAACCAGTGGATCATCAAACAAATCAACACAGAGTTCTCCCACAAGGCACAAATGACCAGGCTAAAATTACCCTACTTTGGATACATTATGCAAAGAGAAGGCTCTAATGCTGGGAAAGGTGGAAGGAAAAAGAAGAAGAGGACAATCAGCAGCAAGGTGGATGGACTCAGTTGCAGTGGCAATGGGTGCACTGTTGGAAGACCTGAAAGACCAGGCTAGGGACAGATCATCATAGAGAAAATCTATCTATGTGATCACTAAGAGTTGACACCAACTTGATGGCACATAATCAGTCAATCAAGAAGGGCAGAGGAGAATGAGATCACAATGATGTGGTTTACAAAACTGGACTGTTGTCTTACAGACTATATCTGCTCCTAGTGATTCTGCACAGTCTAAGACAATGACAAGTTTTTTTTCTGGTAATTGATATTTATGTCTTAAAATTTTAAATTGCAGGTGCTACAGTGGATACAATTCAAATAATAAAACAGGTGCAAATCAACATTTGTTTTTCTGCTAAAACTATGTTTTTTAGTCTATTTTAAGTAATACTGACTGTTCCTACCTGGAATGCATGTATCAAGCTAGTTAAGTCCTCCAAACAAAACTTGAAGTTACTTAGAAGATACTGGATGTATTACTTTCCACTGCATTTTTTGATTCCAGCTATTTAAGCTTCCATTATCTCTATGTTATTCTATGGGGCAAATGGCATCACACTTTGCAAATAAATGTCCAGGCGTAGTAATAGCTCACATATATTACAGATATGGAAAGCATCATAAAAATCATAGAGTACATACCAGTCAGGAAACCACACATATTCTAGAACAAAGCAATAAGAAAAACTTCATTCAGATACAATAAAAACCATTACCATCTAATAAGTAGGCTATGTAATGATACTATACACAGAATAGAATATGACAAACAAACAGAGAATACAAGAATTCCTTACAAAATATGTACTTATTTGAATGAATGTATATCATACTCTTACCAGGAGCTCCCAGCAAGAACAGTTTCACAGTTACCCTGAAAGGTGATCAGCTCCCTTTCACTGGGTATGTTCAAGCAGAGGCTAGTCAGCCAACTCTCAGAGAGGATTTAATTTAGATTCCTGCACTGAGTAAAGCTGGACTCAGTGGCTAAATGGCCATTCCAACTCTTATGATTCTACTTAAAGAAAAAGAATATAAAAACACATGTACAAACACCACAAAATATTCTATTTAAAAATCAGAAAAAAGGAGATATAAACATTAACATTGTTCAGGTATAAAACAATCCAGTTGTACTGACCCAGCAAGGAGGGAAAATGGGAGGGAAAAAACAAAACTTTTAATAAGCAAATTGTTTTAACAAGATTTGGAACTAATGTATTTTATGTTTCAACATCTAGATCTCACCCTCAGATTCCTCTATTACCTTAAAATTAAAATGCGTTAAAGGTACATGTCTATGGCCTTTAGACTATCACTTATTTTTCTCTCCACCACCTTTTGTGTCCCTGGTGGCTCTGTAGATTAAGAGTAACTTGCAGTTAAGAACTTGGGGACTGGAGTCTGTGATCTGACTTTGGAGGCTTCAGATTTAGTGAACTGACCAGACAAATTGATAAAAGTAAAGAATGGAATAGATAAGATGGCTGGCAGGCAATAAAGCTCTATTATGAGAAGCTATTCAAGATGCAGTGAGGTTAAAGGACAAATGAAATTACAAACCCATCCAGATTTGTAATATGATGTCTTTTCTAGATGGATCAACATAAGATTGCAGTGGACTAGAGCAGCCTGTCCATTTAGAGGATAGTTAGTTAGTTAGTTAGTTAGTTAGTTAGTTAGTTATTCAATGTATATAGCTTCTCTTAATTTCCCTAAGTGTAATGCAAGGACATCATTCCCTGTCTTCAGACTACAGCTCCCAGCATCCCACACTAATGGTCATGTTGGATCTTGGAGTTGCTTCAGAAACAACTGGAAGACCATACGTACCCCTATACAGTACTTATGGGCATTAAAGTCTGTGACAAGGAGCGCTGAATCTTTTCAGAACAAGAGAAACTAAGACCATTAATACACAGAGAATAAATGGCAAACTATGGAGTTTGACCCAAGTTTGCAATGTAATCTGAAACATTTCAAATGTTCTAATAGCTATTTAATATAAAAAGTGAATATAGGTGTTTTAAGTCCAACAGAGTTTATAGTATCAGAGAACCCATTACCTTTCACTGTTAATCCTTTTCACCTTCAAACCTAATTTCAGTCCAAATGAAAAAGCCCTCAGCTTTTACATGTATGAGTCAGATGTGTCAAAGATAACAATAGTAATACTTAACATGTCAGACACACTCTGTGCATTCAAAGCACTCTGCAGACATTATCTGAAGACTTTATTTAACAATCAGAAGAAAATCTATTTTTCACAGTAGAAAAAAGATGAAGCAGATGGATATGCTAATTTGTTGCTAGTGTTGTTCTCTCTCCCTCTTTTTTTTTTTCCCCTTCTCTCTCTCTTTTTATGGGAGATGCCTGACACTCTAAATAGGATGGTAAATGTTCTGCCACTACAGCAGCTAACTTCATTCTAAGTTGTTTCGGGGGGGGGGAGGAATGAGTCATTTGCTATTGAACGTGTGTTGACTATTCTAATATTGGTACCATATGACACCCACCCACTCAACTTCAGCAGTGTGCTCCAAAGAAAGTTAATGAGCACCACCAAACCTTGTAAACATTACCTCTGTGGGCAAGTACTTGTTCATCCAAATCCTCCAAAAGCCTCACATTTAAGACATATTAATTTGGGACTAGAAAACAAAGTTTATTTTATTTCTCTGGAAACTACCGTAATCTTACAGCATAAAATAATACCAAGCTTTGTCTTTTTTCCCCCCTTGCTCCGAGACAAGCCCCAGAATGAGAAAGGAAGTAGGTGTTCTATCCATATGTGGAACAATATCACAACATGTAGCATGAAAAATAAACAAGAATATTGAAAAGTCTGTGGCTGGACAATCTTTTCAAATGGCAAAAATCAACAGCCTAAATAAAGTACTCAACCAGTGGGAGTTTCACACACACACACACACACACACACACCGCTACCTGACCTGGGATCAGATTGCATAGTAATGTTCTTTTCTGCCACTATTGAATTTGCTCAATAGATATTTCTGACTTACATGTACAGTTTTCATAAAATTGTAGAATAAGAAAAGGTCACTAAGGGCATCAAGTCCCACCCTGTAGTGGGTACACAAGTCTTAATTGAAGCATCTCTAATAGACGCTGGTTGAACTTCTGCTTGAACTATGAAGGGGAACCCACCACCTCTCATGGCAATTGGTTTTTCTGTCAAACTGCTCTCCCCCCACCGCCCCCCCCACCGCAACATTCAGTTGGAATCAGCCTTCCTATAAGTTAAATCCATTATACCAAGTTCTACTCTCTGGAACAAGAGAGACTAGGTTTTAAGCTTCTCTGGTATGGCTCTCAATTTAATACCTTGATTCAAAAGATATTAGCTATTAACAAAAATATTGAAGAGAATCCAGGAACAATTATTATGCCCCCACCCTTAATGTTTTTCTCCAGTGTGATGAGGAACCATTGATGAGCAACCCAACTAGATATCCACTTGCCACCCAGCCTTTACCTTAATTAGCTTGCTCATCAGCAGGCATGGGCAGTCATAGGGGGACAAGGAACAGCATATCACAAAATATGTGTAATGACATCATCATATAAATACCATGAGTTATATACTTGCATCAGACATTGGGACACTAGTTTGTAATGGCCTCATGTGTGTGATTAGATCACATGTCATTATTTTGGCATAATTGTGTTTTTCAGGGACACTGTTGTCAGCATGTCATCCTCTTCCGAGGTCAAGGTATTATGTCTACAGTATTTCCATGATCTATTTTTAAAAATGACCTATTAAAAATGTGATTAGCCTAGCATGTTTTGCTGATTTCTGGTTAATTGCTACATTGTCTTCTATTGTTTTGATAAAATCCAGTGCAGATGAAATTAAATTTCAGTCTAACCAGAATATTACGGATGCTTGTCTGCTTGTACAATTTGAAGATACAGGCAAATATTACTCAGTCTGAGGATTACTGAGTGTGTTCCCTTAATCCCTGAACATTCTTATTTTAAATTTGCTGAGTCTGGGTTTGAGATATAGCCCTTGAAAGTGATTAACATTTTTTAAAGAATAGCATAGTTCCCACTCCCTCGAAAGATGCAATCATGAAGACTTCATTAAAGAAACCAAATTTTGATTCAATGGTCATTTCTGTTGATTGCTTATAACTGTTCCTAACTAGTTTCAGGACTGGGTTGGGGACAGAAACAGCCAGCTTTACCCTATTAAATAATGTATGGCAGAAAAGGTGTGCAAACGTATTTGGATAAAAAGATGGACCTTCATTTATTTTGGTCTAGTATGTATAGGTTAAAAATGCAATGCGCTTTGTGCAGGCTGCTTTTAAAGTTCATTTAGAAAGGTCATCTGATTGTCAGTACATATTTTTTAAAGTAGTGATACTGGAAAGCTCTGAAGAGTTTGGGTTCACATCATTTGAAACCTTAATTATATCAACTGTTGGCACTCTGAGATTAGCAGTGGTATGCCTGCTAGCAGGAACAATTAGAGCAGTGTACCAGAGAGATCCAACTTCTCTCTTAAGGTATTCTATTTATCTTGACCCATTTGAACTAGGAAACCTCTGTTTATACATTTGGTTGCACTGTTATTAGATTACAACCCTACATCTTCTCACTATACAGAAGGTCCCCATTTGTTAATATGCCCAATATGAGAAAGATAGAATACAATCTGAACAAAGAATTTTGATAGATAGTCAGATGTTCCAGTTAGAGTTGGAAAGGCTATTTTAGAAGATTAATTACTAGAGAGGCCAGCACTGTTCTTTTAAACAGGAGGAAAGTAGGAAAAGGAAAAATAGTCCAGGAGGGTTGAGAAATTTTGAAAAATGAGATAATTAAGGCCAACACAAAAATGATACCAAAGAGAAAGGGAGATTGGTCTGGTTGCACAGAGTTCTCTAATAAATTGAGAAACAAAAAGGACAAGTTTAAAACATGGGGAAAGGTCCCATACCAAATGCAGAATATCAGGATATAATATGAATCTGTAAGGATGGGTTCGGGAAGGTTAAGGCTCTGAATGAACTGAGGCTTCCAATGAGCACACATGTACACAAAGGAGGCTTCTTGAAGTATGTGCAGAACAAGAGGAAAGTTAAGGAAACTTTCCTTAAAGTTGGTCACTAGTTAGAGAAGACAGCAAGATGGTGATGGACAACAGGAAGAAGGTTCAACTGTTTAATCCCAATTTTGCATCTGTCTTTTTGCAAAAGGAAAAAGTGGCCCAACCTATCAGAAGGTGCACTATGGGGGGAAGTAGAAAAATGCAGATGAAAATAAGCAAGGAAGTGGTAGCAGAACACTGAGCTGCTTTGAATGAATTCAAGTCACCAAAGCTGGATGGATTACATTCCAGGGTACTGAAGGAACTGGGGATGTGATTTCAGAACGAGTGACTATAATCTTTTCTTGAAGTACAGGGGAAGTACAAAAAGATTTAGAGAGGAGCTAATGTTCCAATCTTTTAAAAAAAGGGAAAATGGACCTAGGAAACTATAGACTAATCAGTTTGACATCAATAACTGGGAAAATCCTAGAAAAGATAATCAAGCAGTGGATTTGCAAGCCCTTAGAAAGGAACTAGGTGATTACTAGAAGCCACCATGGGTTTGTTAAAAATAGGTCATGCCATAAAAATCTTGTTACTTCCTTTGACAAAGTGACTAGATTAGTAGACTGAGGGAATGCTGTAGCATACCTAGACTTCAGTAAGAAATTTGATAAAGTTAATCAGAATCTTCTTCTTGATAAAATGGAACAATGTGGGATGGATGGTCCCACTACCAGATGAATCCATAGATTATTGAACAATCATACCTAATGTGTGGATGGTTAATGGATCTATGTCTACATGAAGAGAAGTGTGCCATAGGGTACCTCAGATGCTGTCCTGGGCCAGTGCTCTTCAACATTTTTATAAATGACTTATAAAAATATAGAAGGATAGAAGAGACGTTCAGCAAATTTGACATGAATATGGGCGTTTTCCAACAAAATGCAGTTCAGCAGTGAGAAATGTAGGATTCTGCACTTAGGTAAGAAAAATCAGATGTTCAAATACAACAAGTGGTACCTGACTCAGCAGTAGTCCTTGTGAGAAAGATATGGGTATCCCGGTAAACCACAGATTAAGCATGAGCCAGCAGTCTGCTGAAATTGCCCCAAAGCCTATATAATCTTGGGCTGCATTAACAAAGGTATACTGTCAAGATTACAGGAAGAGATAATTCCACTCTATACCAACCTGGAATACTGTGACTAGTTTTGGTTGCCACACCATAAAAAGGATGTTGACAAACTGGAAAGACTGCAGAGCAGCAAAAAAATGGTGAGAACTAGAAGGCTAAATCCTATGAAGAACAGTTAAAAGAACCAGATATGTTTAGTCTAAAGAAAAGAAGGCTAAGGGGAGACATGATAGCAGTCTTCCAATAATTAAGGGGCTGTCACAGGGAAGAGAGTAGGGCAAGATGGTAGAACAAGAACCAAGGGGAGGAAGCTTTATACAGGAAAATTCAAATAAGAAGGAATTTCCTGACTGTGAGAGCTATTAAGTGATAGAACAGCCTGCCACATGGAGTCATGGCTGCTCCATCAGTGGAGATATTCAAACAAAGGTTGGCAGCCATTTGTCTGACATGGTCTGAGGATTCCTGCTATGGGCAGGGGGTGGACTAGAAGATTTTATATGACTAACGAGATTGTTTCAGAGCCATGAAGCTTTAATGTATGTTGTCCTATTTAATAGCAACGTTGGATGACTGGACTGAGTATTTATTAGGGCTGTGTATGCTTCAAACTGATTTGAAAGAAGTGTTTTGAGCAGTATATGAATGTGAGCACAGTATCTCTCCATTCTTCATTAAAGCAGGCTTCCCTTTTTCCAGGCTTCCTCACAACCTGAAAAATGATGGGTCTGCTCTAAGAGTTGTATTGACTATAATGGATCAGCTCCTTGAAGCAGATGTACCTTTTTTTAGGCTCTTATGGAAGCCTGAAAAAAAGGGGTGCTTTAATGAATGGAGATGCTGTGCCCATGCAAAGTCTGAAGCACTTCTTCCAAATAGTTTCTGAAGTGTGCACAGCCCTCCTGAATAACTACCTTAATTTCAGATGGATATAAATTGATAGCAAATGATTTAGTTGCTTGTTCTGTCAGAGCAAATTGTTATAAATAATGAGGTTGGAGCATCACATTTTGATCCCATGGCACCATATTTTATCAAGTAAAAATCAACGATAAAATATTACTTCTAACAGAACCATAAAAGCAACAACTTCAGCCCGCAGTAGCTTCATGGGATTGAGAGAATAATGCAATAGTGGTTAGATGTCAACAGATTTACTACATCGCTAATGTTTTGCAGCATTGACAACCCCTTTGTTTCACTTGTTGCATTCTGTTTTCCTCACATTAGCAGAAAAAAGCAATCAAGCCTAGGAACAAATGTAAAGTATGGAGTGATTTAGATGCAAATGAGGCAAATGGCACATATGCAGTTTTGCTAAAACTGACGTCCAACAACTAACAACAACAAATAAAAATGTGAGACAACTACTGTAGGCCACTTGGCTGAATTCTACAAGTATAAATCTCTGAGTGAAGACAAGTAGCGCATTTATCTGAATTAATGCAGTGGAGATTTGCTACTTTGAAGACCTCATAAATGATACTCCAAGAGATATTAAAATTACCCATTATTCATTCACATTTGCTTGTTTAGCTACAGTTCCTCTTAATTAGAGTTTATTACATGGGTAATAAATTGATTAAAATGATTAAACAATAATTTAGTATCTCTGCTGTGTATAAACTGCTTTGTCTTCTATATTGAATGCCTGTGTTTTGTATTATTTTTCTTTTGATCCATTGCCTTGAATTTTTCAAAGCTAAACATGCTTTATTACAATTTCTCCACTGTATCCCTGTTCAGATGTTAAAAACTGAGTTTATTCACCATGAGAATATTCCTGATCATCTTTGCAGCCAAATGACACCTGCTTCCTATAGACATCAGTGCACTCAGCACAGATATCTGAAAGAGGAAAGCCTTCATGTATAGAAAGGTACATGTACTGGCTTCTATATAAGCAATGATCCTGAGAAGGAGAATCTTGCTTACCTTTTCTTCCTACCCAGAAAACATTTGTGCCAAATATGTGAATATCTACAGGAAGCTGTTCTTACCAGGAGAAACACATGACAAGCGTTCCCAGTGTTGTAACTTCTGGATAGGCTTAATAACCAAAATATGTTTGCATTCAATCTCTTTCCCACTTTTTCTGCTTTCTGCAGCTCCATCCAGTTGTCATAACTCCCATTAATAAATCATCATAGGAGGAAAGGAGACAAGGAGCCCTGGACTCAGTTCTATTTGCCTGAAGTCTCAGACTTGGTTGGGAATTTAGCGAGAGAACTGGTTCTCTCTCCTTCTAAGCCTGCAACTTAGACACCTAATACTAAAGATCCTTGCTTCCCACCGACCCCACCCCACCCTGCCAAGTTTGCAGCACAGCTGATGGATAGTGGAATGATATACAGAATGACAAAGCACAGAACTTCAAGGCCAGGTTTCTGGGAGTAAAGATTTACTTAGGAGTTCCATGGGATGTCATTTTCTATGTATTTGTATAGACTGCTGTTCCAACACATAAGCCTTGAATGGGTAGACAGTTGTGGGAACAATGTCTGTCTTCAGTGTCTGGATTCAGTTTATTTTGCTGGATTGCCAAACTTCACTCTACCTGTCCATTAATTTCTGTGTTTATTCTTTTGTGCCTTGAACTATGTCTGTGGTTTTGTGTCCACTGTTTTGACTGTTGGACTGGATTTATGACTACGCTTGCTACTTTCTCTCCCCTATCAGTGCCGCCTCTATTCCTGACTGTAGCTTAGCAAGCCATATGTTTGGACTGCTCCCATTATGGAGGACACCAGTTTACTGTTACCTGAGAATTGGAATATTCACGTTGCTTATTAACCATGGATGGCTGTAGGTACAAGTGACTTCAAGTGAATCCTGACATTATCACACAAATGACACAAATTATGTAATTTATGTCAGCCTTGATTGATGCAAATTACATTATTTGTGTCTTGCATGATGATGTCATGACACAAAATGTTCACATGACCTATACCAGATGCCCATGTTTCTAACTCTTTTTTAGGTTTTAGTCAACTTACCCATAACACCCCAATTTTGTTGTTTATGAAAACTAATGTCAGCCCTTTACAGAGAGAACGAATTTGATAGGTACCAATAGCAGCTTGGATAGTATCTGTACTTTTTAAAACAATATTGCTGAGTAGCATTTGGGGAGGCTTTTAATATCCTTTCCTGTGTGGATTCAATAAACAAAACAATTAAAAATTTCTCATATCTCATTACTCTCTATAACATACCCCACCACTGATGCAAAGGCCAAACACTGAAAAATTAGGTCATGGTTATATCCGTCTCCATGACATCTCAGCACAACCATTACTGGCTAATTCATGAAAATGAGTGAAGGAATACACTGTTTTGAAAAAAATTATTCTCTTGCATGTAAAGATAATGTCAGAGATCAATCTCTTTTTTTAAAACGTTTTGTATCAGGAGGTTCTGTAGATGCAGATAGTCTGTTCTTATGTACTGGTTCTAGCATGGTAGAAGCCCCTTCCATTTTTCCATCTGCTAAATCTGCATTGTTATGGTACTGCGCTGTAGTTAAGTAACTTCATGTTTTTGTGATCTGTTTCTGTATATCAAACTTGGAACAAGCTTTTTTTTTTTTTTAATTGCTAAAAGTCAAACATTCTTAGAACAGACCGATGTTTATAACATGGGCCGAAATATTCTGAATCAGGATAGTCGGCCATGGCGTGAAGCTTAGTTTTATGAAAGCAGACAGCTGTCAACTTCTTAAGTCTGGAATATGTGAGAAGTTTTGTTTCAGAGTTTTATATGGAGGAAGGAAACTGGCAGTCCAATTCCTACTCAGTCCTGCCTTTCATCCTTCTCTTTACAACTGCCCTGGTGGAACACATACAGCTTTTTTGGAGAAGACAGAAACAAAATAAAAATTGAATCGTTCTGCCTTTGTTACTGATTCTGGTGTCTTCACTGAGCATCTAGTAAACTGATTTATTTTTATTTTGAACATAACTAAAGAAGTCTTTTAGTTAGAAACTTTCACCAACTTCAGCACATTTTGGGCTTTGGGCTTTTCTTGACACCAACTCTACGATTCTGGGCTACTTATTTGAATTCTTTCTTGATGACAGGTCTCTTTTCCACCTCCTATATGCATCATTTGCTGTTACTGCTATTTTCAGATTACTACTAAGCTTTCTGTGCAGCCACATTGTTTTATTTTGTTTTGTTTTTTCTCCCCCTCTTTGAAATTATTTGCATTTCAGGTTTAGTTTCCATTAAAATCAAGATCTCTACCCTTACATGATCACTTTCCCTGAATATTTCTGCTATTTCCATAATAGCATAATTTCCATAATAAAGTTACAATCTATATATGCTTATCTAATACAAATATTATTCAAGTACATATATATTTCTAATAGAATTTATGACTATCGTTTTTTTTTTTTGGTTAACCCAATGTATTTTGTATAAATGAAATATTATACCTGTCCATACAATGTCTACGACTACAGGCAATCTGCTTATAGGTGGCAAGTGCAATCAGGTCTTCAATCCAGATATAAAAACTGGAATTCCTCTCAGAAGGTAAATGAATCTGGGAATAATACTCATTTTGAGAGCATTCACTTTTCCCCAAGGGGTGAGGTTTAATGACTCCCATCTATTGATATCTGAAGAAACCTCTCTCTATATTTTATTTATATTACTGTACATGTTACTAACTGAGTTATAGCCTTTGGTGTACACATACATAAATATTTAATAGATTCTATACAAATATGGAATTGATATTTCTTAAATGAATGGGTAACCAAGTTTTATGTGCACGTTTCTTAACATTATAAATAATCGTCTCCTGGGAGTTATTTGGAGAATTTTGAAAGTGGCTTTGTGGTGTCTGTGTCTATTCAAAGTAGATGGTTACAAAATATTGGAAGACAACTTATAAAAAAAATACTTCTGTAGAAGAATCAATTTTTAGAATACAGGCAGCTGGAAATCTCTTCCTTTTTATTTTGATTTGTGATGCCAAACTATCACTTCTGAGTAGGTATTAATGCCAGCGTAAGTAGATAAAAACTCACAAACATTTCTCTATTTCTATCAAACTGGAATAACCATTGACCTTAGAAGAATTTAGAAAGATTAGATTTAGAAATTGTGATGACCAGTGGTGTTATAAAAGACAGAAAAGACAAATCTAGCCATGACAAAAATCATTATTGGATTGGATGGACTATTGATCCAAATCTTACATCCAATATTTAAATCTTATATCTAAATTTTATATCTAAACATCTAAATCTTATATCTAATATTGTTTTAGGAACATTAAGTTTATGTCTGTTTTTGCAGAATGTAGCCAAACAAATGTTATGCTTTAAATCAAATTACATGATTGTGAGGTTCAAATTCACATGCAGTACTCTAGTCCTACTAATATAGAATAGCAGAGCTTTAAAGCAAAACTCATTCCAGTACTGCATCAAAATAAAATGCATCAAAATAAAAAAAAATTTAAAAAGCAGAAATAAAATGAAATGGAGCAATTTAAACACAGAGGCAATATTTGAAATGGTATATGGAAATAGTTGTTATTGAATGTACAAAGAAAGATTATTTTGTATTGCACAATATCGGACTTAAGATTCTGTGGATCATGACTGGAATGTGTGAGGAGGGAGTTAATTTTTTCTATCCCTTCCTAGGAAGGGGCTCTAGACCCATCCATTGTAGGGGCATCTTTCCACATCCATATGAGATTGGCATTCAGCTGTCTGAGCAATTTTAATTTTTAAAAATATGTACAGTGGGTATTGTTTGTGATCTACCAAGTTGACTCTTTCTTAGAATCAAAGTGGTGAATAGTAAAGAACTGCTAGAATGTTCCAATCTTTTTTGAGAGACATAACAATGACTTCATGTGTTCTCTGTGGAGTAAGCAGTTGTGAAATAGTGTAGCCAAGCCATTTCGACAGGTAGGGGGGAAAGTTGGGCTTATATGTTCTATTTTCTCCTACATTACCCTCCATGAATGGTACTGATCTATATTAGGACAGCTTAATTTTCAAGTGATATTTAATTCTATATTTTCTTTCATGTATGTAGAAGTGGCTGCCAGATTTGTTCTATATGGATGGATGAATGGATGGATGGATGGATGGATGGAGAGAGAGAAAGATGATCAGAAAGCTAACTACCCAAGACCTCATTATATCTACTGTTGTAGAATCTCTGAATTGATTTGGATGCCCTTAATCTTGACTACTGCCAGACAGTATCTTTTGCATATGCAACTAATCTACAGTCATATAGCCAGGCATGCAAAGCTTTTATTAACCCCAAGTGGACAGATATATGATATTCTGGTTTTATCAATAACCATATTAAAAATATGCCTGCGCTCCCTTCAAGAAGCTTTAACCTTTCTCCTCTCAGCCATCACAACAAAAAGTTTTGGTTGGTGCCAGCAGGAGTTATATTTTCCTTATTTTTAACTTCAGAGGTAAGGAGAATTTTCACCAAGTTCACAGCAGAGAAAGAATAATATTTCTCTTCATATGCTGCGGTACCAATGGAAACTGTCCATCCAACTCTCTCTGTGCCTAGAATCATCTGTGATTAGGCACTTAATTCCTTACTTGTTCAATAGGGAATAATTATTTTATGAAAATATAGGTTCATTCTGTCAGGAATTAATAAAGCAAAGTCTGTAGAAACTATCTGGTTATTCTCCTTTAACTTTCTAGCACAATCACTTAAAGTTCTTATATAATTCAAAGCTAAACAGCTTGTGGGTGAAGCAGGGACATGCAGAACAGACAGAAGAGCTGAGTCACTCTGACTGTATAACTGTTTGTCACATTTTTAACAATGCTCTTCAAGAATCCACTCTGTTCTTTAGAGAAGGACAGTCCAGCTTTACAAGGGTCTCTACAAAGACAAACATCCGTAAGAGTGCAAGACTATGTTCCTTTTGTAAATCCTTTTTAGTCTTAATGTGTAGAATCTAAAATGTTTTAATTCAAAGGGAAGAGAATAAGATTAGCATTTGCGTTCAAATGCTGTTTTGAATACCATAACTGTACATCAATGGAATTTAAATTTTGCAATCTAATCAAGCCACTATAGGGTGTATTAATTTCAAGATTGCTTTGGCTGAAACATTATTTTGTAAACCAACCTGACCATGTTCAGACTGATGATAATTGCATAAGAACCTAAAGCTGCATACTGAAGCTTCATAATCTTTTTTCCAGCTATAATATTCTTCTTCATAATTTGAAGACATAAAATGCCTTTTCTATTACCATTCTATGATGTTGCTGTTTGAAAGGTTAAAAGTTGTTATTACAGTAATATCATGAAAATAAAGTAGACTGGAATTTTTGCATAATGGAAGCTGGTCTGATTTTTTCCCCACAAGCTGAATATGCCAATTTCAAAGTTATCAAGGAATATTAATACCAGAATGACATGTATAACCTTTAAGATACTGCTGTAGTGACAAAATAAAGATTCAAATAGGACTTGCTGTGCAAAATTAAAGTATGCATGTGTTAGTATGGCACAGTTATATTCTCTTTCTACTTTAACCGCCGCTATCTAGATTACTGAAAAATTAAAATAAATCTGAGTTTAAATGCAATCTTGGTTGGAATCCAATCTTATGTTTTTAATGAATTGAATTGTCTTTAAGTTTAATAGTTGAAGTTTGCATTAGATTTGACTTTATGCTTTATTTTATGTTATTCAGATAGGTACATGGGATCTTAAGAACTTCAGTTGTGCACTTCTCCATGCAGAATTGTTTACATCTCATAAATCTTGTATAAAATGACACTGTAAATACAAATGGAAATAGAACCAGTAACTCTTAAAAAAATGTCTTTCCAGTCTTTTAGTGTGCCTTCTAAATTTCCTGTGAATAAGCTTAATTTTTCCTGTTTTCAGTTAGAAAGCCTATTGAAAAAGTTTGAAAACAGCAGGCTTGTGGTAACTTAATCCCTAACAAATACCAGCAAAAATGTATATGTCATGAAGGTGTTACAATATTATGTTTTGACTATGACGGATTAAAAGTGAGCCCTTCCTATATCATTGTCAGCCATTTGAGGTGGACCCAGTCAGGAAACAGACAAGAAATGTTGTACAGGAATGCTACTTTATTGTTTTAGGGTATAATAACAGATTTGTGAAAGCCTGCCAGACTTTCCCTCTACTTAGACTCAAGGTGTGCTATTCTGTCTTTCTCATGCCTCCTCATTTCCCAGGACACAGTTGTCTCCTTTTTTCTTTTTCTTTTTCTTTTTGCCTTAACTGATCCTACATACCTTCTTCAAGCTTACCTATGCATTCCTCTACAACCATAGATGGTCACCAAACCAACACATGTTCTCATGTATTGTGGATAATGACACATAGGTAGCCAGTGAAGATAATTAACGACCTATGCAATAGGATCTCATAACACCAAACAAGCCAAGATCCTTACAGCTGCATTTTGTTCAGGCTGTAATCAACAAACAGTTGTCAAGGGTTGTTCACCTAGAGTATTTTACAGCAGTTGAACTGGGAGATTATTAGAATACGATGACTGTGGACAGAGTACATCTGTCCCAGAACAATTCTCTATGGCCTTCACTGATAAAGTAGAATCAAGGAATATGATCAGATTATACTTTACTTTAATACATAAACTAGATCAACAGACCTTCATGAATTACTGCTTACGGTACCCACCTAGTGTAGAAGCTGGCAGCTAATACCCTCTGCTAGATTATTGCTTACAGCTAGATCTTTTTTCTCCCTGTAAAGTTGATTTTTTTTCCTTTTAAGTAGGCTTTTCCTTTCAAGCAACATCAGATTGATAACAGAGGCTTCTGGAAATCAAATGGCTATTCTTATGGCAACTCTGAAGAGCTGATGAGTCTGCTCTCGTAGTTGTTCTCGAGAGCTGATATATAAGAAGAGACATTTGGAAATCACAAAAAGATTTAAGGTTAGGATTAGAGGGATTATCATAAGAACCAGATGAGACATATCCTCTGATAATAATATTCAGGCTGCTTCTAGATTACTCCAGGCTTCCTCCAGGCCTTCTTTTAGTGCAGGGGGTTTCTATGAGGTCCCAAGCCTCTTTTTTTGAAAAGATGTTAGCCAAATCAAAATTATGCCTGCTATACTTAATAATCAACTGAACGCAAATTATCACTCTTTAAAAAATCTATATAGATTTTTTTACGCTGTAGATCCTATATTCAAGACCCTTCCTTAGTGTACCAATACTTTTACTTTTAATAAAAGTACAGAGGTTAGGATCCATATTGAATTTCTGAAAAAGACAGAACATACCACTTAATTATTTTCTCTGTTATTACAGTTCTGAGGGGACAGATGATTGAATTCCTTTTCTGAAGAGTTCTCCAGTAAAAAATAATTATAGTAGGCTGCTACTGTACCAGTCAGGGTTAATCTACTGGCATCCTCAGAACCTCTCTTTTTAACTGAAATCTAGAAAAAGATGAAAAGGAAGATACTTTGGATTTGTATTCCAAATGCTCAGAAATACAAACTTTCTGAAAACCCTGAAAACACAAGAAAGAGATTCCCTTCAAAACAATCTACTGCCAAATTTCTACATACAGGTAGAAATTTAGAAAAAGGAAAAGTAGGAAAAACAAGAGAAGGCAACAATCACCTGTAAGGGATTCCAAATAGTCAAACTAAGTTGTTTATCTAATATCTTCTTTAGTAGGATCTGAATTCTAGAGTTCATTGCAGTGGTCGTGGCGAAAGAGAGGGGAAAAATGAAAGAAGTTTCTGTTTAGATGCCCTTCTCCTGCTTCTTTTATTTTTGTTTCTTTTTAACTATAGTTTTACCATTTTATATAATAAATAAACGACAGCTAGCTGGGTAAGAATACTGACTGCTATTTTCCCCCGTCAAATGCAGTTTTATATTGCATTTCTTATGCTGCTTTAATTTTGTAGCTACCCTGGGTCTCTTGATTTAATGGCCTATAAATCTAAATAATCATATATTTTATTGCATCTCTGATGTCAGTCTAATCATAAAGTTACTTTGTGGCTAAATCTATTTTCTGAACAATCATATTGTTGAATGACAAAGTGACTGATCAATTGTCATTAGTTTAAACAGTATTTCTCAACCTTGGCAACTTTAAGATGTGTGGATTTCAACTCCCAGAATTCCCCAGCCAGTATGCTGGCTGGGGAATTCTGGGAGTTGGAGTTCACAGAACTTAAAGTTGCCAAGGTTGAGAAACTCTGAGTTAAAAGATTACATGAAAAAAGTTTATGCCTGAGATATGTTTGGGGAAAGAAAATACAAAAGTTAACTCCACACGTTTTTATTTTGTAAATTTATATTGTTTAAATATATATAGCATGATGATGATGATGATGTTATTATGGTTGTTGTTGTTTTGCTTTGCCTATTCTTTTAAATTATTACTGTTTTGCCTAAAAATTGTATCTTAAAATAAGCAAGTAAATATAACCCCTGCCCATAGATCTTGATCAGTGCATTATCAAGCTGAAAAGATTAGAAACAGAAGTCATTCCAAAGGGAACAGCAATCCATAGTTGGGGAAGGAAAAACATTGGACATTACCAAGCGTACAATTCTATCACTGAATCTCCACTAATAAGCTCAGACAACTAATAGAAGTTGGAGTCCCCTGAAATAAAGGTGCTACTTATCATGATCCAAACAGTATTTATCTCTCTTAGCTGTTATTTGGACTTATTTACAATTAGCAATTACAGTCCAAGCTCTGCAAAGTTCCCCTTGGTGATAAACAGAAAATACATCTAACAATGCAGCTGTTTTTTTCCCCCTAATGGCCTTTGTAGACTTAAAGTTGGTCCACTCTTTTCACAAGCACAACTCCTTTCAACCATTATACAAGCCATCTATTCAATATTGACACCGGCCAAATGGATGAGTTTTAATATACCAAACAAAATGCCAAAGATTACAAATGATTGTTGAACAAACATAATTCAACGGTAACAGCATTTGAAAGAAAGAATTCTTCCTGTCATCAACAACAACAAAAACATGTTTCTCAGGCTGTAGACTTTGGACTGTGTGGATAAGCACCAAAATCACACGTTTAGCTTCAATGTATTTTAATTGTATATTCACGGGATAACCAGCTAGTTGTGAATACTGTTTTCATTTGTTAAGAGTGAATGATATAATGCTGTCAAGAGAGCATTTCAGCTTTGCGTTTTCTTTCTACTTTTTCTGTCTATGAAGAAAGTTTCCCTGCGTTTCAACTGTGGTTGGAAACAAATCCCTGGGGGAAAGCCTGATTTTATATTTTCAGAAATGAGAGGACCAGCAGAAGAAGAGATTGAGCATTCCATTTTCCTCATTGCTGCATATCTGGGTCACTCAAGCAGCACATGATCCATTTGTCATTTGCTGCCACATACTACCTCGGTCTCAACATCCTGGAATTTTCCAGGCCAATCTTATGGCTTTTGAAAGGATCACTGTTTCTAAGCAGTACTGATTTAACTGAAGTGCTATACTTGTGGCTTAGCATATGATGCTGCTATCAGTAGAAATGATAAGGCATACATGACCCTTCCAGATGAATGCATGCACACACACACACACACACACACACACACACAAACTTCATCTCTACTAGAAATCCATGACTTTATGGTGTAGCAGATCTATACTGATCTGTACATCAGTGCATATTTATGTGCATCTCAGCCACACAATTAACGTTGTGCTATAAGGCACTTTTATGGTTAGCATGTTTTTGAGTAGAGAATATGGACTGCGCAGAGTAAAATCTTACTGTGAAAATAGCCTCATTTTGTGCATTCCACACACAGCAGTATCATACTGTATTTGAGTTTCTTGCTATATTCTATAGATATTCTCCATGGGTAGCCTGCTGCGTGAGGACTTGATAAAATGTAATTCATGAGTATTATTGCAAAGGAAAATGTTTCTGATATTTCAAAAGCTGA
The DNA here is from genome assembly GCF_059951505.1 of Python bivittatus. Lineage (NCBI taxonomy): Eukaryota > Metazoa > Chordata > Lepidosauria > Squamata > Pythonidae > Python > Python bivittatus. The sequence continues at coordinate 32,064,830 of NW_028277074.1, forward strand.
AAAGGGCACTATGCTTTGCCAGGGAGGTTATTCTGCCTATAGTGAACCACCTACCTCACTCAAAGCTGAAAATCCTTTGAATCCCAGGCCAGAGAACCACTTTATCCACAATTTTTCTATTGTTTCAGGATTTTATCTCAGCTTATTCTTAACAAGCATTGCCTAGCATCTAAATATCAGTGCAGAGCCTACTGAGCATCTTGTGACTCAAATGATATTGAAATATAGAGTGAGGTATCATTAGCAGACACATGACATGTTTCTCCAAATCACCTACTAATTACATACGTTTGTATTGATTTGTTAAATTTCATTACATTTGTATCAGCCCAGTTCACTAATCTATTGAGACTGTTTTGAATTATTGGGTATTAGCTATTCAGACCAATTTTGTGTCATCTATTATAGATTGCTGAGAATCTTTGGACTGATCCTTTTTTTTTCCCCCCCTTAAAATTGAAGTTGATCCTAAAGAAAATTCATTCTTTCCTTTCTCAATATATGTACTAACTTGTCATTTTGGTAACTTTGAGGTTACTTGTAATATAGAGCATTTTTTATCACATTTATGAAGGGGGACTATGTACAGAATCTGTCAGGAACTTTATCTTTTTTATATGCAAGTCTGGATTTTCTAAAAGTCTTTCAGTCCCCATGTTTGTGGCTTGCATTCAGAAGAACCATCCCAGAAATGTGTGATTCGGAATAGATGTACTGCAACTCATCCTTTTGGGCTTCAAAATATACAGCAATCTCTATCTGTTCCCACTAGATCATAGGTTGCAACTTACTCTATACATGTGAAGTAGAGATGCAACAAAGTGTATCTTAAAGTAGATCATGCCTTGTTATAGAACGTGGATAATTATAGAAAGCAGAGGACAATACTGACATGGCTTCTAAAAACCATAATTCTCTGTGTGCATAACAGTGCCAGAAAGCAAAACTGTATAGGAAGGAAGGAAGGAAGGAAGGAAGGAAGGAAGGAAGGAAGGAAGGAAGGAAGGAAGGAAGGAAGGAAGGAAGGAAGGAAGGAAGGAAGGAGGAGAAATGAAAAACATCATAAAACCTATGAAATATCAGGGTCTCATTATTATAATGAGCTTTGCAGATGTCAAGTGTTTTGAAAGCTACATTTTCTTTTTCCTTATTTGTGTATTCAGTAAAAAAGTATAAGCTCTTTAATCTATATCTATCTATCTATCTATCTATCTATCTATCTATCTATCTATCTATCTATCGCACACATATATACACCAGTGTGATGCCATAATAGTTGAAGTGCTGGACTAGAAGTGGGTAAACCCAAGTTCTAGTTCTTTCTTAGGCACAGAAGCTAGCTGGGTGATTGGGGGCCATTCACTCTCTCTCTCAGCCCTAGATGAGAAGTTGAAAAACATCCATTTACCAACCCACATTGGACCAGCACAGTCGATTACAATCCATAATCATCAATGAACAGGCCTTCATCTTGCAGTGGACTGATTCTATTTGAACCATATTCTAATAAATAATTCTGGATTTAGACACATCTTAATCTTTTTCACTGAAGATTCAGTTCTTTAAGCTTGTACTAATTGGCATGTAGTTGGACAACATTTGTAAAATATAGCTTTAGGAAAAGCAGATGTGCATCTACAGTAAATGTAGTGACTGTGCTAACGATGACTTTGAAATGCTACATGTACAGATCAAAAGACATCTTGAAGTTAAATAATAAAATTATACTTTCTAACAACAAGTATATTCAAAACAGATGAGTTGATTAACTGGAAATACAGTCATGTTAGTTTTAAAGGATTTAGTTGCTGGGTACCTTGCTTTTATAAACCAGAAAATATGCACAGAAATGAATGAGTTATGACAAATGATGACTTATTTTGAACTGATAGATTTCTGTTTACATATGATTATTTCTCCGTATTTGCTTCTGAAGGGAAATACAAATCAAATATAGATATAAATTATGCTCAGACATCCAGCAGAAGCCATGATAACATCACGAGCATCCCAGTGTGATTGTGCAAGTGATGCAAATTATGTCATTATGCAAAAGACTGCAAGGTTTTTAGGGAACCCTATGCAGCTCTGGAGCTGCAGGTCACATATTTGTCAAGTTCTCAGTTGTATAGAAAAGAGTAATTCACATGGTCATCATGCCCAAGATGGCTTTCTTTTCCTTTCCTTGCTTACATGGTTTTGAAACCACTGAGGAGGACCTGGGTTTTCCAAGGCATATAGCAGAGACACACCATGTCAAGATAAAGTGATGAATCTTTTTTAGAGAAGTTAAATGTGTCACATCAATTCTTCTTCCTAATTTCTGACATTGAAAATCTGTTTTTAATCTGTCTCTATACTTCCACTAACATTCCATTGAACTATGGCTTATCACACAGAGGGGTTTGTTCTTTTTCATTGCTAAGCTATATTTATTCTACACATATAAACTGTATGTGGTTTAACCGTAGACCATAATAGCAACTATAGTTATTACATTTCTTGAATGAATGCACAGCTTTATTACTATGCTGTGATACATATCTGAACAATGAAATTTCTAAAGACTTACTTAAAATACCTAAAAAGACATTTTATAACTAAACTCATTTATTATATGCTGAGGAGTTATTCTAAAATAAGATTCATAAAATGGGTAATCTGTTCCTTCTATCACTTTTCAGGATTTTTTGTTTCAAAAATACTTTCCCCATAGTTTGCTGTACCTCTTTTCAAACATAATTTTCAGACAATTAAAAAATTGTCCTCAAATTATTTCCTAACACTTATGAAATTTTTCCTTAATTGGTTTACCAGGTAGTAAATACAAAGTAAGCACACATTAATTAGCCATTTTAATCAATATTTAAGCAGGGTTAGGAAGACTATCTTTCAGGGATTTTAAGGTACACAATGCATTGAACTGGAGATTGGATTAGATGATTTTTATGATCTTTTCTGACTCTAAAATTGATGGCCCTATCATTTAAATAAACTTTCAAGTAGCATGACATTTGTGGATAACGTAAAAATGGAAAGAGTTGTTAATTAGTAACATAGACTTTAGTAGTTAATTAGTAAAATTAGATTATTGATTTTAATTTGTTTAATCAATATATATTCTAATGAGCACTCTGAAGAAAAGTAAAGTACAAATCTTAGGCAACAAAGGCAAATAAGTGTAAAATGAAAAATGTCCAATGTGAAAGAAACAATAAAAAATGGAAAGCAGTGAGCATAGCTTATTGGCTTAATTAAAACATTTAGTTTGAAGTGTATAAACTGTTGAATATGGGATTAATACTCACTACATATTTCGATGATGATAAGTTGTCAATACTTATTTTGAACTTTCAAATACAATGAGTTAATCTTCTGAAAACGCCTCAATGTTTTGGTGTATACTAGCCTTCTGCAACTTTTTATTATCTAAAAACATTGGGAGTACAGCTTCCAGCTTCACAATCAGCATGTTTTTAGCTTAAGGGAAAGTCTAGATCATTCCCTTTGCTTCAAGAAGTAGCCAAACCTATAGTACACATACAATAAGGAAGAACTTGACAACGAGGTAGGATGGAAATTGAAAGAAAACTTCTGAAAAGAAAGGAAGAAATAAGATTGCATGAATACAGTAGAACGGACACCTAATACTTCATCTTTCATACTAAGATGCTATTTTAGCTCCACATATATCTCTAGAGCACAATCAAAAACTTGACTCTAGCTAGGATTAGAGATGTGCATACAAACTCCTTTCCCCACATGCTCCAATGTTGAGAAAATAATTCAGCATAGAAAAATAAAAATAGCCAAATCAGCCAGCCAAGGAGAACTGAATATTCATTGGGCACAAAATGCTGGCTAAAGATTTATTTATATATTCGAGGGGCTCAAATTGTATAGTGGTATGATAACTAACATGCTGGCCCTGGCTCATATATTTTGATGCACCTCTTGCTGCTTAAATCCCTCGTCTTTGTGCCCTGAATAGCAAACTCTGAATTGGAATTCTTTTCTCAAGTGAGTGCAATCCAGACTCTCAATTAGAGTTTGCCATTTAACCCAGCAAGGTTAGGCATGTTGGAGTTTCAGCCAGCAGTACAGCCCAATCAAACCTCACACATTCAGGAGAGTTTCTGAATAGGCCTTGACTATTGTGAAAAATCAAAAACGGAGGAGGAGGAGGAGCAGCAGCAGCAGCAGCAGCAGGAGCGGGAAGGGAGGAGAACTAGACTGTAGAACTACAATTCTGAACAGAAGCACTCCATGCAAGATTTTGTTCTGGACCCTGGTTGTTTTACTAAATGTTCTTTCAAAATATGCATTCATTCAAAAGAATGTTTAAAAAATGTTTAATATTCTTGTGAACAGGACAACCAAGAGTTTAATAAAAGCAAATAAAAGCTTACGCTTTTTTAGCCATAATAGGTTGGAAGTCTTGTAGCTATGTCATTCGTACCAAAATGAAGATGACAGGCAAATTAATTTGAACAGAAATATACCTGTCAGGAATTAAACATAATATAAATAATATACAGTCATTGGATTCCTAGCCTGACATTTAATGAAGGTGATTAGGTTCCTTCATTCTACCCCTATTTATACAGCTTTAAAATAGGTGGGATGCTACACAGTGGTACCACACTGGGAACTTTTAATCATGTGAGTCTTCTTGTTTGTGTGTTGGGAGAGATTAATCAGGCATTTGGGCTGTGATATCACAAGCATGTGGTATGCAGACAACATCCAGAAGTTTCTTTTCTAAGAAATGAGGGTAAATAATAGCTTAAAAAGCAGCTTGGTTGTATTAATGGGCTGGATGAGATGAACAAATTGAGATTCACAATGGGATCCACACTCAGCAATATTTAAAGTAGAACTATTGAAATCAATAAGATTCAGTCAAGACAAGATTAACAAAGCTGGCAGGTGAGTCCATCCATAGTGGAGAATGGCACTGATTTATTCTGGAAGGTGTGGCACTTCCCTACTGGATTAGATTCTCAAGTTCTGGATACTGTTTGATTCACCATTGTCATTAGAAGGTCAAGTGATAACTAGTAGTGCTTATTAATCAACTGTAGCTGATGAGGATAACATATCCATAATTATCTATGCTCTGCTCTAGCTTACCATAAGGAACAGTATTGTTAACTGGGAAGCTGCAAACCCAAATTCCAGTCTCCAGCATCATCTTTATTTACAGGAATAACTTTGAACAGAAATGAGTCCCAAAGCTCCTATAGCCTAATTCCTCTAGACGTGTGCCAGTCAACCCAGAAAAATGACAAATAAGCAGAGATAATAGCAATAATAGCAATCATTCTGCAGGAGGGTGGGCTAGAGATTGTGGCATATAACATTTTGGTAAATTGGTGTTTTGTAACTGATTTTGAGAAGAGGCAAGCTCCCAACAGCCATGTTGGGAAAATGCCCACAAAATGTTTTCAAAAAGATTGAATATCCTCATTCTATATTCTTACAAAATTCAGGATAACAAAATATGAATAAACATAGTCTCTAGCATTAGCAATGGAATTATCAAATTCCTAATTAAGATAAAATCTTTATTTTTCATCCAGGTATATTCACTGGGCATAGGTGAAAGGGGATGCATTATTTGTTTCTATTACAACATCAAATATTTTTTTTGTATAATTGCACAGGGGCATAATTAAACAAATCAGGAAATTGTTTATTTCTGTATGAAGAATCATAGTCACACATACCTGAGGAATATGTTTTGCAATCATTTCTAAATTGGTATTTGGATTGTTTGCTGTAGAATAATAACTTCTTAATAGCAACAAGCCAATGAATAGAGTTGGTCCTTGCTTCAGACCTTCACTAAGTACAACGAGGTCAGATGGAGTGGAAATGAGTGTTATATAGTCATTGAAGACTGGATGGGTATGACCAGGAGACGAGATCCTGTACCTTTTTCATTTTATGTGTCCATACAGAGGGCTAACAGAGTACTGTTGGATCAATGACTTTGTTTAGGTAGTTTGCATATGATTAAATATACTGTTCACAACTAAGATTATGTCAAAATTTGCCCTTGAACTTCCTGAAAGTTTCATTCCTCTGTGAAAGAAAACTCATATAACGTTGGATGTTGTCTCTATTTAGCAACTGAGCCAATTTATTTACCAGTTGAACCACAATACACCCCAAATCTCTGACAGCTTTTTCTTTTGCTGGAAATGCTAGAGCTTTGCTAAGTTTGGGAATCAGTTTCCCATTTGCAGAATCTCCTACCTTCTGGCCTTGGATTTTCCTCCTTTCCCATGGAGGGTCAACCACAACTGCATGATGCTTGGAGATTACTATTTCACTGTTATTTTTTTACACTGTGAGCAGAATCATAATGCTGTGACAGCTTTTTCCCTTCATAGCAACCAGTTTGTCAGGGCTTCATTAGTAGCAAGAATTCCCAAGAGAATGGGAATGTAGAGAATGCAAACAGGCAACAGCCACTTACAAGCTATGTGGAAAATGAAAGGTCAGTTTATAATCATACATAGGGAAACACAGGAAAAGAGGACACAAGTTTTGAATGTAGGGAAGATAAATGTTTCAGGAATCAGCTTTAAGAGAGACTGCCAGTTGTTTGTAATGATTGTTGTCCTGAGTTACAATAGAGTTCTAGATATGTTGTGTCACATTTCTGGGAAGATTCAGCTGAGTTCTTTTCTGCCTTTCAGGGTAGCCTTACAGCATTTTACAAACCATTAAATAAGAGAACTTTGGAGGCACTGGTTGATTGGCTCAAATGGAGTTCTCAGGCTTTCAAGCTTGTTGGTCGTGAAGACAATCAGAGCCAACTTGAAAGTGTTCTTGATTATTTGTTAGTTTATTGATTTATTCAATTTATATAGCAGTCCATTTCACATAAGTGACTCAAGGCAGCCCACACAATTAAAAACAAAAAAGCAATAAACAGTAAAAATGAAGAACTAAAATGAAAACTATTAGAAAAAACAATTAAAACAGCTTAGAACTTTTGCGGGAGAGTACAATCCATACAATAGCTAACTATATAACCAATTGACAGGCTTCATTCCACAAGTGGATCCCCAGGCCCAATTACAAAACCATGTCTTAAGAGCCTTCTGAAAGCAGGGTCGGGGCCAGCCTAACCTTGGGAGGGAGAGGAATGATGTTTCAAAGGGTGGATTCTGCAGCAAAAAAAGCTCTCCTCCTGGATCCTGTCAGATGACATTCCTTGGTAGACAGGACCTGTAACATCTGAGGTATGAAAACAGAGGCTGTGTGAAAGGGAGCTCAGGGTGCTTTAAAATTTATTTTGAGTATATTTTTAGAGTTTTTGGTTTGGTTTGGTTTTGGCAAGGTTGCAAATGGGACTTCTGGAAGATTATTGCACATCTCCCCACAACTCTACAACCCCATGGCTTTCCCACTGTGAAGAAATCCCATGCAAGAATTTCCTTCATGATGTTTCTTGTGTGATAAAACTGAACTGGGGGGAAGCAGGAAAGCTGCAGATTTCTGGAGAAATTATTATACAGTGAAAAGTAAAATACCCTCACATCCCTAATTGCACTGAAATTAAAGTAACTGCAAAATCTCTGCATGTCACCGATGAGAATATAACTGACATGTTCTTCAATAAATATGGTTGAAACAGTTAGCTGCTTACCACACCAAAAGAAAATGGTAAAAATGAATAAAGAAGATTTCAGTATACAGTAGACTGGTTTTCTAATTATTTGCTAATTTTTAAAATGATGCTGTTGGATCATGAAAAAAAATCACTTTTGGTATCAGCATATTCCAGGGGAGCCCAGATTTGGGCTTCTTCAAGATATTGCATGATATAACCAATTTATTGAATGGTACTTAATAATCAATTATATCTGAGTGTGATTTTAGTATTGAAATGGAACTTCAGTATTGCTTTCTTCCATTGAAGTTCATGTATGTTTAGCAACTTTTCATGATCTGCAGCAGACTGCACTGCATCAGGAGTTTTGGAACAGGCTATGGGTTAAAACAAATTAAAGTGAACTGAACTTGAGAAAGATGGGCTATTTAGCATCTATTCTATACTCAGGGGCATTCTATTATCCATTTCTCCATAAGCTGTTTATTTAAGCCTACGAATGGATATCTCTTACCATTGACTCTTGGGGATTCCCAATACAACTTCCATTAACCTTCTTCTGTTTATATGTATAAAGTGTCTATGGTCAATTGATAAATTCCCAGTATTAATGAAAACCAAGCACAGACTTGTGTAAAATCAACAAAACAAATGAACTTTTCTTCTGGCTGTGTTTAACTACAGTCCTGCATGAATTTACTTTTATTGTGCTGCAGCTTGTTGAGATGAAGCAGGTGTGTAGAACTGCAATATAGCCATCGAAGAGATTAAAACTTCATAGCTGGGAAAAATAAATTAACAACTTAATGCAGTGAGTCACTGCACAGCAATCAGGATGAAGCAGAATATTCTCATTTCTGCCATTATCTTTACACAGTGCAGAAGTGGCACGGTGGTGAAACAGTGAGTAAAGAAAACTCTCCTTCAGTCAATTCAGCTACTGATTACAGGGATGCATCCATACAGTCTTCTTGGCAATAGTACAGAAGTGGTTTGCCACTGACTCTTCTGGGGACTTTTTAAATTCTCACTCTAGTCCAGTCTATAGATCTGAGATTTCTTGGTGGTTTTTGTTCTATATTTACAAAGTTCAATCTCATTATTTTTTTAGATCAGTCCTTGTAGGTGCTACTACTGGCTGTGACTTATGCTGTGACTTGTACTGTGTCAACAATACAAACTGATGATACTGTGCTGGCAACCATCCAGACCATCACTAGACCTGAAAGAAGGTGTCCTATATGGAATACCAATCTTCCAGGAAAGCCCACCCTTGTTTCTATATAACCACTATGTCCAACTGTATTGTCATCAGTGATAATGCTGCTTTCCCAATCTGATACCTTGCTGATGTGTTGGATTCCAATGTTCAACCACATGGTCTGTCACATTTAGCATCAAGCTTTAACTCAGTTACATAGTAAGGCTTATTGCATTAATCCAAATCCTGTTCTTTACTGGTTTTCCTGTGTATTTCACTTCTTTTGTGACCTTTTAGTTTTCCTGGTTGGTTTCATCCAAGATTCATCTCATCCTAGTTCATTAATGTATCAGGCAGCATTGCACTAACTGCACACATTGATACAATGTGAAACACAAACTGGTCTGCAGCCAAACAGTGTAAAAGGTTAGCCCTCACAGAAGCAAATCTATCAGGCATTGAAATATTCTGGGCTGGCACTGGTATCACTGATATTCACCAATATTCAATTTTGCTGTGTGTGGTGTTGTTTTTTTTAGATTTTTTTTATCCCACCTTTATTATTTTTATAAATAAAGTGGCAAACATACCTAATACTCCTTCCTCCTCCTATTTTCCCCACAACAACAACCCTGTGAGGTGAGCTGGGCTGAGAGAGAATGACTGGCTCAAAGTCACCCAGCCGGCTTTCATGCTCAAGCCAGGATTAGAACTTACAGTCTCCTGCTTTCTAGCCTGGTGTCTTAACCACTAGACCAAACTGGCTCATCGTGACCATATTATGGTAGCATGCCATCCCACAAAAATGATGTACTATGGAATGGTAAGGCCTACCATTTTAATCTTTAGGTCCATGATATAGATACTAAGGTGTGTACCCCATCTTAAGTTATGATTAAATGAATTTAAATTTCAGAAATAGTTGCTGCCCCGGTAGCCACACTCTATGATCAGGTGACAGTTACACCTGTATTGGCCTGAATGGTACCTGCAATAGATTTTAGAACTCCACTTTGGCTACCACTAAGATTTTGCTGAAATTTTGAAGCAACTGTTTCCCCATTAGGAAATGATGAAGTACATTTTTTAGAAGAATTGGCAACAAGTATATGTTGATCACATGCAGCAGCAGCAGCTGGTGCTACATTTATTCTCTTGCCAGAGAGGAAAAACTGCTCAAAATTATAATATGCTGAATTCAAATGAAGTCAGCCCAGCAACCACCCAACACATTCACACACGCACGCGTGCGCACACACATGTGCACGTGTTATTAAATTTTAAACTTTAGGGGAAATGAGTTTGGCAGGCAACCAAATTATCTTGTTGAGTATCCCACTGTGTAGGCATAGAAATTAAGAGGTTGCGCTGAAAGCTTTGGGGAAAAATAGTTTTTTGTGGAAGAATGTAATCTATTTTTTTTTTAATGTTATTGTTCCAGGAGGGAGTTCAAGGGCTGAATTGGGAAAGTATGGATGTTGTCTTTCAAAGGAATAGGAGAACCTTGGATAATGAGAGTGATCAAGCTGGAGGAGCCAAGATCTTCAGCAGAGGAGTATCAAAATATAATAACAAAGGGATTAAAAAAGTGGAGAGGAAAGTCATATAGAACATAGAGGACATTGTCTAAGTTGCTATTTGAGAGGCATTCAGTCATTGTATCTCTAACTCAGAAGCTATCTATAGAAGATTTTGCTTCTCAAGAGGTGGTAAAATGCAGAATGAAAATCTGCTATCCTGGAATAAATAGCAGTGCAATTCTGAACTGTTACCAAGAACATGTAGCCACAATTTCTGTTTTAGAGTAAGAAAGAGCCATCACTTTTGAAACCTCACAAAGTGATGGCATAGTAGTTAAGCCAAATACCAAATTGTTATCCTCTTTTGGAATGTGATAGTAATCCTTGCCAGAATACTAACAGAATCTAACCAAGTTAAATAAGTAGACTATATACTATATACATTTAAGTGCCAGGACCTCTGTCAAAACTGTCTGTGCACCAGGATGTCTTTGCCAATGTGCTGATATCTGTAATTTTGTTATCAGCTGCCATCATCTTTGAATATGTCAGTGCTATATATTAAATTGTATCTCGGGGGGGTGGGGGAAACTGCCTTACTAGACAAAAGGAGCATCCTTTGGTTGTATAAGTGCATTGCGTTCATACTTGGATTTTTTTTTAAAGCAAGAGGCAAGTTATTCTGATATGATTAAAACTCTACATTTGATCATACAAGTTCTTTTAGCCACACTTCAAATAAAACATAGAACATTTAAAAGAGATCCAGATGGCTTTTGCATGCTAATCGTTTGGCTATTAAACTATGTGACAGTTTTTAGAGCTAATTTAAAACAAGCAAGTACAAAATAGAAATTGGCAGGCTTAAATTTATATCAGCTAATCTTGAAGAGAATATTCAGAGTGATGTTAACTTTACATTGGTCACCATTTTTAAGATCTCCAGAACATTGTGGCACACATCCACATTTAGAAATGCAAAAATGAGTTACAGACATAAGTAGAAGTTTAAAAGGACCCTTGCTTTTTAACTTTTTAAAAATTATTTTTCTTTTTAAAAAGCATGAAACTATATTCACATTTGTTCGTTTATTTAAACCCCACTTTCCCTCCCCCAACTAAGTCTTGCTGTGCTGCCTCATTGTGGGGGGAGTGTATTCTTGGGAGAGATGAATGAAGAATGTTGGGAGTGTATACCAAGAGTATACTCCCAGCAGGGTCATCCCAGCTGCCCAGCTAAGCAAGCAGATACTTTATTTGGGTAACAGCAATATAGGAAGATGCTGGAGGTAGATGATCACTTTAGTGACAATGGCAAAGGCATCAAATCACACTATGTGGGAGAAGGCAGTGGTAAAACACTCCTGTATTTTTACCAAGAAAACCACATGGATAGAAAATATAAATGATTGACGATATAGTGCTGGATGATGGATCCCTCAGATCGGATGGCACTGAATATGCTACTGAGGAAATGCTGAGGAGCTTTCAGAGTGCTAATCGTGTTTATGACATGGGTAGATTAAAGCCTTCAGGACTTTATGTACATATGTTGCCATACAGGAAAAGAAAATTTAAAGCTGCAAAGACAGAATTACAGTAGGAACATGGAACCTAAGAAGCATGAACACAGGAAAGCTCAACACAATGAAAGATTAAATGAAATGACTACAAATTGACATCTTAGGAATCAGTAAATTGAGACAGGCTGGGATTAGACACGTTCAGTCGGAAGATCCCATTGTTTATTACTCAGGACATGAAAAACAAAGAAGGAATGGCACTGCTTTTATAGTTAGGAAGGTTATAGCAAGAAGAGTACTTGGCTACAATGCAATCAATGTCCAAATAATATTGATTAGACTTCATCAACATCTTTTTAATATGATCATCATTCAAGTTTATGCTCCAGCCACCAATACAAAAGGAGGCTGATGAGTTTTATGATCAAGTTCAATTTGAATTGACAGAACATGCAAGCAAGATGTGCTGCTTGTGACTGGAGACTGAAATGCCACAGCTGGAAACAATAAAGAGCAAAATGTAGTTGCATTGTATGGCTTGGGAAATTGAAATGAAGCAGGAAACTGACTTATGAATTTCTGCCACTGCAATAATTTCTTTATAGCTAACTCATTCTTCAAACAGCAAAAACAATGCCTCTGTACGTGGGCATCACCAGATGGAGTACATAGAAATCAAGTTGACTATATTATTGCTAAAAGGAGGTAGAGAACTCACTTATACATCCAACATGGTCAGGTGCTGACTGTGGTACAGGTCACAAACTGCTCATGTGCAAGTTTCAGGTTAAGCTAAAGAAGAATAAAGCCAGTCAGTTCCCACAATACGTTCTTGAACATGTAGCTGCTATTTTCAAGAAGAACATCAGGAATTGCTTTGAAATCCTGAATCTCAATAATAGAGAAGCAGAAGAACTATAGAATGAACTTAAAGAAGTCATTATGGATGACTGTGAAAAGAGATTGCCAAAAATGAAGAAAGAGAAGAAAGCAAACTGAATGTCAGAACAAACCGTGGTAATTGCCAGGAAGGGAAGAGAAGCCAAAGCCAAGAAAGACAAACATTTCAGAAGGAATTTAACAAAGAGTTTCAGATACACTCTTTTAGTTTTCTCTGTTAGAAGAGACAAGAAGCAGTATTTCAATAACATCTGTAAAGACTTTGAAGATGGATACGGACATGGAAAAACAAGGAAAGTCTTTCAAAAGATCTCTGAACTCAGAAGGAAGTTCCAATCTCATATTACTAAGCTAAAGGATGCCAATGGACAGATAGTAGAAAAGATGGAAGGAGTATGCTGAAACACTACAATAGAGATGTCAATATCCAAGATACCTTAGAAGATATTCCTTATTTACAATAACCTCTAATACTAGAAGATAAAGTTAGATCAGCACTCCAGCCATTACCAAGTTGGAAGGCTACAGGAACTGATGGTATACCCACTAGAATATGGCAAGCAACAGAAGAAGAATCAGTAAAGGTTCTAACCAAGCTATGCCAGCATACCTGGAGAATGACCAATAAATTGGAAGAGGTCAATCTACATTCCAGTACCAAAAAAAGGAGACTTAACAGAGTATGAAAATTATCATGCAATATCCTTAATTTCACTTGTTAGCAAAATAATGCTTAGGATCATCCAAGGCAGAATAGAGCCCTATATGAAAAAAGAGATGCCAGATGTTCAAGCTGGCTTTAGAAAAGGCCAAGAAACATGAGACACAATTGCTGATGCATGCTGGATAATCTAGAAAGCCAAAGAATACAAAAAGAAATCACTATGTGCTTCATTGATTATAGAAAGGAGTCAATCATGTCAATCTGTGGAATGTGCTCAGAAAATGGGAATCCCAAAATATTTCATTGTCACAAGTCAGGAAGCCATGGTATGGCCAAAACATGGTGAAAAAAACTGGCTCCAGGTTGACAAAGGAGTGTGACAAGGCTGTATAGTCTCCCCTTATTTATTCGACTTATACAGTATGCTAAATATATATTAAGGGAAGATGGAAGAAGATGAACGTGGCTTTACAATTGGAGAAGGAAACATCAATAACCTGTGCTATGCTGATGACACTATGCTGATAGCTGAAAATGCAAAGGATTTGTAAACTCTAGCAATAAAAGTCAAGGACACAGTGAAAAAATGTGGAACTTTATTTGTTACTGGTTCATAACTTGGCCTTTTAGCCACAACACCACATCATTTCCACAGTAGAATTTATTTTAGTTTATAGTATACTGAAAATGATATAGAACCTGTTTTATTTTTTAAAAAACCCACAGGCATTAAAATGTGTTCTTTTCCCAAAAGTCCTTTGTAGACATATGGGTCTATAGCCACATACCTAATATCTTACTTAAGTTTAGATTTCATCTCTAAGAAGCATGGGCATGACCAAGGACAAGACACTGTGTGCATATTAGTCCAAAAGTGCCTAAACTGTAGGTTGCCTACCCATGCTATTTAGCTTTAAGTGCATAGCCCTAGAGAACGCCATTTCATTTTTAGACAAAACTATCACTGGCTCTGGCATGCCTTTATAGTGTAATATAATATATTACAGAGATGCCATCGCTTATGTAATATGAAATGTGTGGCGGCTGTGCTGTTGCCTTGTACCGTTACATGTACTGTATTTTCAAATGGAAGACTGTGTGAACAACTGGCAAGGAACCAGCAGTATTTATCACGAATACCAAACAGATCTCCCTTTTTAATGATATTGCTAATTTAGCAGACACAGGAATACAGTGGACATAGTCTACCTATGACTTCAGAAAACATTCAACAAAGTTTCTCCTGAGATTCTAGTAGAGTAGATGGCAAAATGTGGGCTGGGCTATGCTACCTTTAGACCAACACAGAGCAATTGAACAATTGTACCCAGCGAGAATGGCTCTAGGCCAAGTTGGAGGGAAGTGAAATGTATACCACAGGGCTCCATTTTAGACCCTGTGCTGTTCAGTGTATTTATAAATGACTTGCAAAGTATGATTATCAGAGTTGCAGATGACACAAAGATAGTAGAAAACAGAAACACTTTAGAGGACAGTATCAAGATCCAGAAGGATCTTGGTAAGCTGGAATTACAAGCAAAAACCCGGAAAATGAATTTCAACAGGCAAAAATGCAAAGTCCTACACTTGGTTACTAAAACTCCAAATCATCAATATAGGATAGGGGAGAGCAAACTAGGCAGCAGTACATGAGAAAAGGATCTGAATATCTTGTTGTATCACAAAATAAACATAACCAAACAGTGTGAAGCAGCTGCAAAAAAAAAAAAAAGCAAAATATATTTTGCTAAATAAAGCATTCATTCTAGAGCTGCCTTTTTCTAGGGGAAGGAGAAATTTTAAGGGGCTGTACTTGAGCAGTAGAACCCCTAGTTTCTTCCTTCCTATAGACCTCTTTCTGCCCCTCAATTGCAAATAACAATAGCAACAATTGTGTCAAGGCCTGGCTATTGCTTTGCATCTCTTTTACATCATTTGTATGCCACTCGGAGCCCAAGGGCAGTCCTTAGTCAAGAAAAAGTTTTGCACCACCGTTCTAGAGAGTGTCAAGCTACATTTAGGAGTATGTACCGGCCACTATAAGAATGATGACTGACAAAAATATTTCAGACAGTATTTTGCTCAGTGGCATTTGTTTCTGGCATTGAAAATAAAAGAGTGAGAAGGATTTTCTCAAGGAAAAAAAAGAAGGATTCTGAGAAATTTCAGCTCAACTGTAATTTTCAGCCAGAAAAGGATGCAGGTTTCTGATGCAATTCTACAATACCACAAATGGCTAAAATATTAAACAGTTTTCATTTTAAAATTAGAATGCCTTTATATAGTTGATTTTCCCTTTTTATCATCCCATTTAATACAATTTTCATCCATTATGCTAGATAAAATTACATTTCTTAGCTATCATTTTCTATTATAGTACTAAATTATATTTTGGTTCTTGATATCCATTATGGTTTTTTTAAATTATTAAATCATCCTTCCTTAAACAACAGTTCTTTAACTGGAAAAGATTAAGGTTGAGGCTCCAGCCACACTTACTAGAACATAACAGTTTTTGAAGAGAACTGGGACTTAACAGATGAGAAATTAGGCCAAGGTTTGGATAGTACCCGTTTCTATAAAAGGCACTAAACAGTTTATTTTAATCATCAATCACCATTACTGTCAACTATTAACAAATGCACCAGCATTGTAATAAATCTGGAATCCACTGGTTTTGAAGGTTGATTATGTGCCATCAAGTCACTGTCAACCACATAGATTTTCTCCAAGACGATCTATCCCTAACTGGTCTTTCAGGTCTTCCAACAGTTTACCCATCGCCACTGTAACTGAGTCCACCCACCTTGTGGCTGGTTGTCCTCTTCTTCTCTTTCATTCCACCTTTCCCAGCATTAGAGCCTTCTCCAGAGAGCTGGGTCTTCACATAATGTGTCTAAAGTAGGACAAGTTGTTTTTAAAGATTCTCTGTAGAAAAAGCAGAAGAAGGAGTATAGCCCTTCTTATTCTTGCCCTTCTCTTGCCAGTGATTTCGTCTTTCCCTAACACCCCCTCCCCAGCTTCCTACATTGAGAAGTGTTGCTGGGAGTCAGGCAGCACATAAATTTAATAAATAATAATAAATAATAACATGCTAATTACTTAATTTTCTTCTTTCAAGAGGTCTATCATCCACTTTTTGCATTTCAATACTGAGCTTCACGGAACTGCCTTCAGAGTTACCTAGAAGTGTCCTCAGGACTTTTTAGAAAGGAAGAATTCAAGCTTCCATTATCAACTTTGTTTTTTAGTAAACTTTAAGAGTGGGTATCCAGAGTAGGTACCTAGGGAGAAAGGAGGAAATGATGACATGTGCAGCGTGATGTCATCACACAAAAGACATGACTTAAACACTCATCTCAGACATTATGACACAAGTATAACTGCAAGTTTTATTAACCGAAGTATGGTAGAAAAGGCTATGTTTAAAAGCTACAATTTTTAAGCTTGGAGGTCTGGTTACTAGAAGTGAATACAATTCATAATTCTTCCAGTTAAAACAAAAAAACAAAACTGTTCTGTGTTATCCTGGCCTTTCGTTGTTCCAGCAATATAATTTAAGGCAGGATCACTGTTTCCTATTCTTAAACAGTTCGAAACCAGAGGTCTTCCAGTCAGCCAAAAATTTATCTTCTGCCTATCCCAATCCATCTATTGGGAGATAATTAAATATCAAAATATGAACTTATCTAAGCAACCAGTTCAAAATGCTAGACTTTAGATGGGCTTTCTTGCAGCAGGTGATGTCACAAGAAAACAAATCCAAATACCTGTATGCTTCTGGTATTGCTTATGATACATTTGAGGAATTAGGATGCTATTTTCTAACTCATTCACTTGTCCCATTTTTTCTCCTAGTTGTTGCATATCTGGTAACTTGAGTGCCAAAATACAGAATGTGACAATGCTAGTCAGTATTTTTCTGTTAATCTTATGGTTATAGGGTTTCCCAAGAAGCTGTCTTCCCCTTAAGGAAATGGTAAGTAGAGAATCCATCCAATCCTAACGTTTTCTTGAAAGATACATCACTATATCTATGTTACAATTTTTGGCATATTAAACCTACGTACATAATAGTAGTTTATAGGTTTGTTGCCCATTCATGAAAAAAATCTTGTTACCTATTCATGAAAAAAAAATTAAAAGTATCCGTTACTTTGATTTTTATTTGCAAGGTGACTTTACTTCACCTCAGCAAGGTAGTTCCTGTCATGGAGGCAACATGATTCTCCTCATCAATATGGAGAGGTAACATTCCCCTTGACAACGTGCCAGGTCAAGGTCTCATCAACAGTTTATTAGTCAACAAAGGCTTCTGTTCATGTGCAGTGTATTATTTCTTAAGCAATTTCTAAAGGGTGCATGGCATAGAAGATGAGATCACTCTGCATAAGCCACAGACCTCTCACACTCACAATTGTTCTATAGTGATTTACAATTTAAATCACTGGAGGGTTGAATACGTTTCATAAAGTATAATATGCAGGCTCATTGTAGCCTGAATCACTCAACCCTAATCTACATAGCGGGACAAGAAATCTGTGTGCTTTCCAATAGCCTCACCATTGCCCATACTGGGAGCTAGGCTGGGAGTTATATTTCCACCACAGGTTTCTCCTCCTTGCTCTACACCCAAGCTGTAAAAGATTCTGGGTACAATCAAGACTATCTAACCTCACTTACAGATGAAAAGTGCTTAGAAGGCAACTGGTTGTTCTGTGCACAGAACATGCACTATTCTTATCTACTTGTTACTATTACTTCAATATGTCAAAAGTAACGAGTTTTAAGAAATTGGAAATACTCTGTTACAGGTGTCAGTATTTGAGTATTTCAGAGTTGAGAAGGACTACTTGAAATGAACCAGGTATACACTTATGTATATGACAAAATATTAATGAAATAAGTCTACTTAGTACACTGTTCTCACTTAGCTGTTAAATAGCACAGAACACATTCTACTGAGAGATATTTTTAAAGCCAATAGATTTACTAATATTCCTGTATAAACTAGTAGATCTTTGCATTTCATGTATCTAAAGAAATAATTCATCAATCTAAAAAAAATGGATTCTCTCACCACAACTGGTCCAACATTTCGATAATCATGCAAAAAGCCATTGGACCTAATGCAATATTAGGTCCCAGTTGAATCAGAATTAAGAAACAGGAAGAAATTGTGCATTTTTCCATTTGACATTATGCAGATGAAAACTAGGAATGTAAAAGAGAAACAGATACAATACGAATCTCCAGGAGACCTTTAGCAGGGTGGTTAGTGAATTCCTTTTGAAAATTTTAAATCAACAGACCAGGACTGTACATACCTATACAGATGTATACCCATTGTGTGATTCCCTTCTGGAATTCAAATCACAAAAAAGAAGAAAGAAATATTAAGATACTTACCATCTCTTCTTGTTTGACCACCCACACTTTTTATGTTTTATAGTTCTTCTGATATATCAAACTCTCATTTCAATGTACTAAAGTGGGCAGAGGCATGTTCTTGTGCATAGCCATTTTCATTACATTTAACAAGCATTTATTCCTTACAATAGACCACATAATAGCACTTACCTTTTGACCAGCATTTGCATATCTTAAAATTTTCCCTTCCATTCTCCCATCTTTCATAACTAGCTACCAGGGTTCACACACCAATCTAGGCAAACACACCAATCTACTCACTCTTCTTTCATATGAACCCACAACAATTCAAATAACACCAGTATATATTGCATTTCCTTATACTGAATTCAGTACTTTGGGATATCTGGATAACCAAATCACTCAAATCTCTCCTGTTTGTGGAAGACTTTCTTATCCAGTTTTTATGGGATGGTGTTAAGCCTAAGCACAAATAAGATCAATGGACAGTAAGCAAACTGTCAACCAAACGCCTGGACAGAATGAAAAGCAGGTACTATACTCAATATCAAATGACCTGAAATTTGTTCTTCCAGGTAACATGGCTTCAAAGTCAAGGAATATGTGTACTATGTGAATTCACCAGCTGGAACAAGACATTGCTCCTTCTGTTAATTAGTATACTGCTAATCAGCACACCTATAGCATCTGACCAATCAATATTGACAAATCAGCATTAATTCCACTAATCAGCAAAAGAGAAAACATTTCTGTTTGCAAGAAAATATTGAACTTCAGAAAAGCAACCATGCTCTTTTCCAGAATACTCCATTGCATTCTTCCAATCACATCAGTGGTTTTGGATGGAAGGGAATGATACTCAACTTTCTGTGACAACTTCTCAGTCCTCAGTGCCATTTTATTGGGAAGGAAGTCCCCTTTAGGATTCTTTCCCCAAAAGATTTTTTGTATCCTTTTTACAGCCATAAGACCATTAGTCAAATACAAATAAAACAGATAAAAATGAAAATATGTAAGTTTTGACTTTTTATACTTGATCTGATATGACATTAATCAGTCATTCTGATGTAAATCAGCTGATGAGATGATTTTCCATTTCTTGTTTTCTCTTATAGATTTGCCATTAAAATGCTAAATATATAAGGTGAAATCATATATGTCTCTCTCTCTCTCTCTCTGCATGTGTCTTTTATAAGCTTGTACTGTTTTTTAAAAAAATCATATTTGCATGCTTGTCTTCTCTATTGCTTTACTGAAGAAACACATTGATATTCTTGAACGGAAATTCAGAAGCAATTAAACACAAGAGAGAGGCAATTTCAGAAAAGTGAGGAAGTGAAAACTTTGGCTCTTTAAAAAAGTTCTCAGCAGAGCAATTGTGGTGTGACCTAAAACTGTGAGAGTACCATCCCTATTAAAAAGCTCCTGCAGGCAAGCAATGAGGAAAAGAATAAATAAGAAATCAATTATTCTCTCAGGAATACTTCAGGATCAACTGAGCCAGTTTATCATGTGAAATTCAGGCAGCAGCATCAGGGACAATGTTGGAATTGGCAGAAGAAGACATCTGTTTAATCACAATATTTGCAGGAATTTGAGAAACTCATTTCTGAGGAAATGAGGAAAAGGTAGACAGTACAACTGGATTTTTGTTGTTGTTGTTAATGAATGTCTTTATTAAATCATCTCTTGGACTCAAGGACTTCCTTTTCTTCCAAGAAAACTGTGAAACCTACCTCATAAGTAGCAAGAACTCATTAACAGCTTCTCCAAATGAATCACTTTATTTATTAATTTATTGTCCTCAGAGTGAAACCTCAAGGAGAAATACTTTACCAGTGATATTCTGTTCTCTGAGTTTTGCAATTTACCATCTGCTAGGTCATCAATCAGGAGTGCACTTTAATCAGAGACAGTTGATATTCATTCCAGTTGCCTTTCCTAAGCAGAAGTGGCAGAAATCTTTCTTTTCTGGAGAAGGTCAGCTTCTAGTCTATAAGGAGCTATTGCTTGATGAAGCCTCCATTCTTTTCATGCCCGGTTCAGGAAGACTGTTTTCTGTTCCAATCTGTCAGGAACCATCCATTGATGCTGAAAGGGCCAAAGCATGACCACTGCCACTCTTTCTCTTTCTGCCACTTCATTTTGCCACCTTGCTATCTATTACTCTGTTTATCTTTCTTTCTGGTTACCAAGCTGGTTACCAGGAGA
Source organism: Python bivittatus (assembly GCF_059951505.1). Classification (NCBI taxonomy): domain Eukaryota; kingdom Metazoa; phylum Chordata; class Lepidosauria; order Squamata; family Pythonidae; genus Python; species Python bivittatus. Next base: position 32,085,867 of record NW_028277074.1, read on the forward strand.
AGAACATTTCATTCATTGACAGACCTGAAAGACTGTGTGTGCTTTTTAAAAAATTAACCTGCATTCCAGACTTACTAGTCACTCAGGATGAATGCCACTCCAGGTATACAGGGATTAACAGATCTTTCATCAGTGTTCACCAAACCTCATTCTGATATCTGTCTTTTCTTTTTTTTTCTTTTTTTCTTTTCTTTTTTTTCTTTTCTTTTTCTTTTTTCCTTCACATTATCACTCTCATTATCCATTACTGTTATTGAGATTTACATTTTATGTAATTACAACAAATTACAACAAATTGGAAATAATTATTTGCTTTTCTTGTTAATAGAAAGCCTGCTTTCCCAACAGCTCTAGTTGATGCTAAAGGCCAATGGGAGGTGCAGAATACTATATCTGGATGGACTCATGTAGCTAATGTCCTGTGTACCAGAGGATGCACAGCAAATAAAGGAATGAAAACGCTATTGTAGATCATACAGCTATCAATTTTCTTAAGTAAATGCAGCCATTAAAAAGAGTATATATTAAATAGTACCCTGTAACTGTGGGGCTACCACAAGGAAGACCCTATTTTTATGAATAGGAGCAACAAAACAAATTAAAATTATACTATAAAATCTCAACAATTTTATATAGCTACATTCTTTTTTCTTTCTCAGATACAAAAGATATATACGTAAAGAGTGTTGCTCTTTACAGTCTGCCACTATATACACATTTGGTCTTTACTGTGAAGAGTAATTAAGTCTATAGCATATGCAAACTTATATTTCCATTGTCTTGAACATTTGAAGATGTATTCATGCTGCATTTCTTCATGAAAAAAAAGAGATAGTATATTGACACTGGCATCTTTGTCATTATATTTTCATGCTTAAAGTTGTTCTTGTGTAAATATTTCAGTTTAATAAGGGAAGCCTACAGACTTCTTAAGAGATAGTCCTTTTGCCATTGTTTTAAGCAAACAGGTTGCTCCCGAAAGGAACATATGCAATCTCCAAGAAATGATACATTTTGAATAGCTATCTTAGTGTTAGCCAACTTTCTCAATCTCCCACATCCTCTGGGTGGTGAGAAATGACTGCTTACTAATATTCTATAATTGTTTGGTGATAAGCAGTTTATTCCTCCCTTTCATAAATTCTGGAAAGCAATACTGAAATCCATAATGGGCTTAAATACAGACATTTCAAACCCACAACAATACAGAAGGAGACAAAATATTGTGCTATTTATTCCTATTTTGCATGCCTCTTAACACTTTCAGCATCTGAAATGTAGCGTGCTTGGTTTTTAGCAGATTTTTAATTTTCACTCTCATTTATTTTTCATGGAGGAGTTATTCTAACAAGGAACATGGAGGAAGCAAGTTGTGTCTAAAATAGCAAGAAATAGAAAGCATTCCATGAATCACAAAACAAGATTAGAAACAGATATTTAACGATGTTAAAAAGATCCCATGCAGAAGACTTGCTTCATGAAAGTTCTTTTCTAGGCCCTCAGATTGATAAGCCATTCAGATTCTACACCCTTGATGGAGAATAAGGTTCCTTAAAAAGGTCCTCCTGTCCTGAAGCCAGACCATTCCCAATTTGCTCTCACACAAGTCCCCACCCTCCAATAGCTTGTGAGATAAAATTAGTGGGTTCAGAAGATTCTTAGATGTAAATTCAAGTTTACTGAGATTAGTTCTAGACTCAATATCTCTACTGTTATACTGACTTTATATAGCTACTGTTGAACAGTCTTACAATAGCAGCAAATAGCCCACATCCACTTATCCAAGTCCAACCTCATTTCATCTGCCAGATTTAGTTGCCAGAATTGGCATGTGGGAAGATACCATAACAGCAGAGTACAACTCTCCAAGAAAGATTCACAATGAACAACATCAGTTAGGTTTATTCTCAGGAAGATAAGATAGAGAATCTTGGAAACTGAATAAGCTAAAACTCTAGCACTCATTTACTGTATATATGAATTCATTAGGGCAGGGTCTTTCAGATCTGTTAGAAGAGCTGTCTCTCCTTTTTCCAAATAAGATTGATCTTGGAATATCCATCTGCTCATCATTAATAAAGTTTTCAGATATTCTTGGTTCATTCCCAGTCCCAAAGACTATACTTATATCAAGACTTTAGTCTTCTCCAGTGTTCAACCTGCATACACAAGGGTTAAAAGTACGGTATGGGTCAATGTTACACATGAAAGTGCCTCCCTAGCACTCCCACACATTCACAATAGATAAGTATGCATTAAATATTAAGATCTGCAGGAAGCCTGTAAGCGTATTCAACCTCTTGACAAACATTTGAACAACTGAGAACCCAAAATACCTGCTGTGGCCTTCTATGGCAACTGAATCTTCCTTTAACACCATCCTGCAAGGTACTTTATATGTTCAAAATCGTGTTTCCCTCCCACAGAGTCTTTTTAAAACACCCCACACATTTCTGTCATCCTTAAAAGGTTCTTTTATGCCAGTGTTTCTTCATAGCAGGCAACTGCCTCTGTAGGGGTTTGGCCTTGTCACAAAAATTCCTGGAGGAGTGGAGGAAAAGGTAGTTTAATGGCACGACTGAAAATGTCAGGAAGTGTTTGTTGTTGCTGCTTCACCAGACCTTGCCCCTCCCCCCACAACTGAGTGTATATTTTACATGCGGCTTGTACTTTAAACCAGCTTCTTGAGAAATCCATCAGCTTCTGCAATGGCCAGAATTAGAAAGTGCAGAAATGATTCTTGGATTATTCTCAATCAATGTATTTTGGAAATTCAAAGTGAAAAGAGAAGCATCACAGTTCTATGATTCACTTGGTAAATAAGAAATTAGGTTTGGTTGAAGCTGTTAAATATTACATTCTGCTGCATGTCATGATACATATGGAGACCACTGCAAGGGCAGTAGTATCACCCTGAGCACCTGCAACATCCCCAGATGTGCCATGAAACAGGTGGCAGTGGGAAGACCATCAATCAGTTGTCACACCTTAAACTTGTTAGCTGGCTAAACGTTACCACTCATTTCCAGCACAAAGCCCAGATGAGTTTCAGAACCAAGACATTGGGAAGGAACCATTTTTTTTCCCTTTACATTACATACCTTTTAATATCTTCAATATCTGTGTGTAAAGCTATAGTAACCACTGTCAAAATACAAATACCTATTTCAACAACATTTAAAAGCTGTCATGCTGCCTAATTCCTATGGGCCTTTTCGAGATCTGTCATTATTTTAAAACTCCAGAAAAGTTTTCTGTTGAAGCAAAATATTAAAGTTGCTTTATAGCTACAAACTAGAAGCTTTTTATATCAGATCTAGTGAAAACTATCTTGGATATTTCCCAAAGAACTAGAATGTGCTAAATGCATTTGAATAAGAAGTACATGTTGTACTAAAAGGGGTTGAAAATGTACACAGCTATACTAATGATCATGCTAGTGTTAGACATGGCAATTATTGAATTCAACTTTTCTTCAAACATTATAGATTATTCCCTTGAAGCACTATAGAAATAGAGTCTCTAAATTACACTGAATTTGTTTTGTTTTGTTTTGAAGAAGTAATTCACTGTTCACATTCAAAGGAGCAGCCTACATGTGAATATAATTTCAATAGGCACTTTTTAATATGGATGAAGATGTTCATACTAAGAAGGGCAGCAAATTGTTGAGGTTTAAAGTTGTCAGACCCCGTAATTTGAAAATAGGATTCCAGTAAATTCTGAGACGCTTTTTCTAATGGTTCTATATGTTTGGCACTGCATTAGATATGCTGCAACAAAATAACTGGGTATCAAGGTTGGATTCCAGTATCTTTCCTCTCTCCTGATTTCAGCATGAGAAGAGAAGCCCTTATTTCTACATGACGTATGTTTTCTATATAAGGTATCTTTCCTATACTGCACTGGGAATTTACTGACAAAGTGGTTGATATATCTAATGGCAAACATGTACAGGTCTCATTGATTTGCATAGGATAAAAGCAAAAGAGATGTTAGTGAGACATGTTAACGTCTCAGGCAAGATTACAGGATTCTGTAAGAGACAATAAGATGATTCAGGAGATAAATTATAATCAGGCACTGGCAAAGGATGAGACAAATGCTGCTCTGTTGGGGTGGAGAAGCAGCAAATATCCTGCAAAAAAAGCAAGGGGTAATAAAAGGGAGGATAATAAAATAGATGGTTAAAGCGTGCACCCCTTTTTCAGAGGGAATATACAGGGGATTCTGGAATCTCAAGAAGAAGGGAAAGATTGAAGTTCTTATGATGTAGGTAATCCACTGATCAAAATCCTTGAAGAAAGCTCAGCAAGGTAAAATGCTTTGGATAGGAAACTGAAGGAATTCTTTCATGAAATTGAATACACTAGCAGATATAGTTTTCAATATTTCCTTGTAATTAAGAATCAAACCTGGTCTGTTATCAAAATTAATGTTGTGGTGTTGTGCTACTATAGTCTTCTGTGATAAAGCTGATTGAATATGGCTTGTCTATATTGAAATGGACATTAATGCAATCAAAAGCAAAGCTTGATTAGGATCTTTTCAACATCATCTGTCTTCTAGAACAGGGTTCCGCACCCTCAGCAACTTTAAGATGGGTGGACTTCAACTCCCAGAATTCCCCAGCCAGCTTGAAGTCCATCCATCTTAAAGTTGCTGAGGTTGAGGAACCCTGTTCTAGAAGACAGTATCAAATGTCAGACTTTAATATTTGTTGGGACTTCCTTATTTTCCCTTTCCTAGCACCCATATTCATCCGCTTAGAATCTACCAACCTCCACAGCAGATGTGGCTATGCCTGTTCCATAGCTGGATGAAATGGATATAGGTTTCTTTTTTTAGCAGATAAATTACATAATTAAAATTTACAATTATGATCAATGGGACTTACTTTTAAATAAATGAGGCTGAGCTGAATCTAGCTTGTTTGTCAAACATTTGTGGAACCAAGAATGATGTGCAAGAATATGAAGGTATTTTGAATAGTGTTAGCATAAAGCAGTTTTAGCTGTTTTATTTTTCTTGTCTCATGTTTTTAATTTCTTTGACTTACCATTTCTAACTCTTTTTCGTGACTATTTATCATTGCTTACTCCAAAAGGCAATAGTGTGATGGGTATGTTTGAATATATGTATTATAACTAACTGACTAATCAAAGGGCTTATTTTTCTAAGTAATGCATTAGATATAAGTTGAAGTTGTAACATGCTGCATACTTCCTTGGAAGTGAGTCTGTTGAATTCACTGCATTTTAGGAATGTATGATTTATTTTCCCTAAAGATAAAATATTCTTCCATAATCCTTAAATTGATAAGAAAAAATTATCAGACATCTAAAAAGTAAGGGATTGCATACTCTCTTCTCATTTAGATGTTCTCTTCTTTTTCTTCTTTATTTCTTTATCTTGGATACTATGCTGCTGATGATGAGACAAGGTGGACCATGGGTTAGATAAAGGACAGCACAGTCACTTGGCTAACTTTTAAACAAAGAAACAAATTAACATTTATTAATTTAGAAAAAAATGTTCAGTTGATTTTACAATGTATCTATAGTCAGTCAATACTCACCTACCCAGGCACTAATTATATTCCTGTTTCCCTTGAAGATGGTTCTCCTAAGACAGGACTCTGAGTTTCCTTAAGACCTGTCCTTATACCTACATCTTTCAAATCCTTTTCCTCCACTTCTCCCCTTCTTGTGAAATATAAAAATTGGGAGGAGTTGCCCTGCATGGCCATACTTTGTTTGGCAGTTCCATCACCTAATAATCACACGTATAACCCAGTTAATCTCAGTAGAGTTGAGAAAAAGGTAAATCTGATATGAACTGGTAATCATTTACTAGGAAAAGTAGGAACTTATTTTGGGTGCTAAGGTTCAGGACGCACTGGTCTGTGACTAGAAGTCAGAAACAGAGGCAGTAGGATTTGGGGGGCTGCTAATGTCAACAGAGGAAGGATTAAGGGAAGTCATAAAGTGGCTACTGGTAGATGGCTTAGCATCAGTAAAAAGTTAGAATTAGAAACCTCTAGAAAGGACGGTGTTTGTTCCAAATAATAGAGAGGCAAAAAATGAAATTCAGAAAGTTAGGGAAAGGTGAGAAAGCTGTGGATCTGTGGGTGTACAGATAAACTCGATGCAAATACACATAGGGGAGATAGGAAAGAAACAGAAGTTTAGCTTGGAGACATGACTAGGAATAAGAGAAAGAGGAGAGGCCAGAAAGAGGCAGTCTAAGGAGATAAAGTAAATAAGAGACAAAGCTTTAAATTAAGCAAAAAACTATTTGTGAATAAGTAAGAAGTAAAAAAGAGAAAGCAAAACGCTTTTCTTCTTGCAGCTCTTGGCCAGGTGAATTGTACTCCAGTGGCTAAAAAGGAGAGAGGAGAAACTTGTTGCAAAGGATTTAGAGTTATCCTTTGGCAGCTCAGCCAGCATGGAGAGAGAGGCTGGCAATTAGTGAGGAAATCACCCACTAGATCAGCCAGGGAGGAGCAAGGCATGAAGGTCTGAGAGGAGAAGCAGAAGACTGGATTCAGATGGGCCAAACAAGGGAGGGATTAAACATCCAGGAAGAAGACAGTGAAAGACTGCTGAGTCTTTTGCAAGAGACAGCTGCTGTAGTGAGCATTTTGCAAAGGAGAAGAGTGCTACATCTTGGAGGAGACTTCTTAATCTGTTGCATACAAACTCCTAGATCTGTGCAAGCCTGTCTGCAAGATGCAAAGAGATGCACCCCCTGAGTTATGGTTATTCTTGCACCTGTGTGATAGTGCCTGTTGATCTCTATTGTTGTTTTTCTAATGAAAGTAGTAAAATTGTTATTGCCTGTTCATAACTAAAGGTGAAATCTTTTTCTTATTAGATGTCCCAGGGGCACAAATCACTCCTTAGAATCCCCCCCCCCTCGGTGTTTGGAGACTAGGCAACAAGTTTCTTTAAAGTGATTTGTATAGGAGCTGGAGGGATCCTTTTGGGGAGGTGTCTGGAACAGCCAGTTCCTCAAACTCAGAGCCATTTCCTGTTAAAATAGGAGCTACACAAATATAACTGTCCTGTATACTTAAATTGTCTAATCCTCCTGTATATTTACTTACTCACATTCTCCAATCATATGCATATCTATATCCTGATGTGAGATTAGGATGGATATTAATTTTGGATATTATTTATTAATGGGGATTATTTATTAATTTCTATACTGCTGTTACTCGCAGTGCCACCCAGAGTAATATACAGGGAAACAGTAAAAATTGTCATAAATAAAACCATCACAGTAAAACCCATAACACTATAAAATGATAAATGCAAAATTGTTGAAAAACATTTTGAATATCCATTTTTATTTTTGAAGATGATAATGATGATGAACCTTCAATTGTTTTCTGACATTGTAAAGGTGAGTTGTGTATGCTCAGGAGAGGGGTCCATAACTGGGACCTGAGTTCAGCACCGTCAATCAACATAGTATCTCCTGGTGCTTTAGGACTGCAGCTCCTAGAATTCTTGGACAGATTGGCATCAGGTTGGGGAAGCTGCTGTATATTCTCAGGAACTTAGAAAAATGAGTTGAGTAGGAAGCCTGAGTCAGTTTGATGAGATGTGGCCACCTCACCCAGTTGCTCAGACTTATGGGCAATATCTTTTTCTGCAGACTTTTCTCTTCAGGCTAATTATTGTGTCAGAATTTATCTTGGATGGCAGAAACTGAGACAATTTTTGTAGGAACAGTCATGAGGAAAGTTCAACATCTGTACTGTCAACACGTATATACTGAACACTTCACACTGCATTTTTATATATGATTCTGTAAGTTCTATTTAAATATTTGGAATTGCTACTGGTCTTGTTTTTGTATGAAAACAAAACTAACGTGGATATGCTCATCATAGTACCAATTGTCATATTCCTTTCTTTCCCATTCATTCATTTCTAGTGCTATTCAGATGGCAGGTTCCATCTCCTGATATCACTATTAGTTATTTAAGATACTGTGGCAGTTCTTTCTTCTTCCATTTGAAAAGTGGTATACCTGAAAGAAAACTCTTCACTACCCTGTAGTTTTGATTTTGATGTGCCTTGACTTATTTGAGAGGTATCTTTCTGGTTGACATTAGGCATTTTTCCTTTTTCCAATTCCCATCTTAACTTTGATTCAATATGCCCTGATATTCCTCAGTTTTAGCAGTTTGGAGAGCTTGACTTGGTATTTGCAAGAGTGTGTGCTTAATTGATTGATTGATTTATGCTCTCAGTTGTGATGAGAAAGAATATAGTTTGCTTTAACTGTTAGGCTTTGTTGTCAGACCTTCTCAAGACTCACAGTGACTGGTCTACATATAATCCAAATATTCCATCATCTGTCTCATGTGGTAATCCCATGCGATAGTCTATTTAACAAGTGAATTAGTCAAAGAAAATCCAAAAGGAATAATTTACAAATATACATGTGCCTCAGCCTATATGTATGTAAATAATTCTGTTGGAGTTTTCTTCCCTTTCTAAGTTTTGTTTTTAATTATTTTTTCTGTCATTTTATGAAGATACATGTGGAAGAAAGTATTTCCCATTAATTGAAGCAATTATTTTTGCAAAGTAGTAAAATATTGACTAATCTAAATGAGTTTCAAACTTCAGTCTTGCATATGAACATCATATGCAGAGGAAATAAAAGATATAGTTTGGAAAGGATACCTTTAAATATACATAGGAATAATTTGGAACAAGTCAGCAAACTGATTGATTGATTGATTGATTGATTGACTGTGTTGCCATCAAGTCATTGTCAACTCTTAGTGACCACAGCAATAGATTTTCTCCATGACGATCTGTCCTCAACCTGGTCCTTCAGAACTTTCAACAGTGCCCCCGTTGTGGCTGTAATTGAGTCCATTCTCCTTGTTGCTGATCATTCTCTTTTTCTCTTTCCTTGCACCTTTCCCAGCATTAGACCCTTCTCTAGAGACAGCAAATTAGGTGCAGACACGGAAGTTAGCAGATGCACTTCAGATTTTAAGCAAAGTAATCTGAACAATGTTGGCTCAGAAGTTTCATTAACTCCTTAATTATAAATGGACCTTAAAGATACAATAAACACATTTCATACTAATATTAGATTTCATGGCTAGTATTTATCAAAGTTTTAGTTCCTAAAGGAGGTACTTTAACTATATGAATGTATGTCCCATGAGAGAGGTGTTGTCTAGTATACATCATTTTTCTATGTCAACAGTTTAGTCCAAAAACGTACGTTTTACTATAGTAGTTATTTTTAAATCCATTGCATGCTATCTTAGGCAGAAAGAACTCAACATTTCTTGGGCTCCTAACAACCAGGTTTATATTCTTGTCTAATGCTGCATCTCACTTTATATTTCATATCCAACCTTCCACCCACCTACAATTAGAAGTTCCATCTCCTTGTTTATAATGACTTTAAATGGATTGTTTCAAAACAAGCCAAAGCAGGAGCACTGCAGGAATCAATAACGTTATTTCATCATGAAATAATGTGTGCTTTATTCAGATGCTCCATAAGGAAATACAATGTAGGAAGAGTCAGACAATCCGCTTGCCAAGAAGCAGAGCCTATAAGGCAAAGCACTGGACAGCCCAGTTATTTACATGGTTATGACTACTCCACACTAATCAGAAGGACATTTTAAATTAAGGTAATTATTTGAAGTCAAGATTGCAACAGTTAATTGGCCTCTATATTTAATACTGTCCATGTCTGTACTATAGTAAATGGGAAAGATTCTGAGCTTGAAGTGTAATAGCGGAAGCTAAGTGAATGATACTGCTGATATCTCTTGGACTACAAAACTAATCCTGTGTATAAACTGAGGGTCAACTAGAGAGAATGGGATTGTTTCTGAGTTGAGGGTAGTGGTTAAGTTGTTGCTTAGATCCAGGGACCAGCTTCTATTTAATTTTGGAACTCACTGGGGACTTGGGTCAGTCATTCTGTCTTGGTTCTCCTAACTCCTCATGGCTGTTGCTGTAGATGTAAATGAGGGGAGCTGCCTTATCATGTATACAATGACTTGAGCTTCCAGAGGATAACAATGCAACAATAAACAAAGATAACATAATTGGATAAACAAGGGGGTGGGGGGAAGCATCTAAAGGCAGGGCACACTTTGTAATTCCTAAACAGAGGAATGTTGGAAGCTGCCCCCTATTTCTTTCAGTATTGCTTACATTGAATCCAGAGCAGAGCCTTTCTCAGCATTTCCTAGACTGAACCAGAGGCACTCTGCAGGTAAAGAGGAGAAGCTCTACCATTATACTTCAGTTTGTCTCATAGTTCACCAGATCACAGGGATGCCTTCTTTCCTGCAGGAAGCCCACTATCCGTATACAGGTGTAGAAAAGCATTCGGGCTGTGACACAGCACTAGCTTTGCCTGCAGAAAGTCCTACCATAGCTTCAGGGCCAAGCAACTCAAACCCATGAAAGATGGGAAAGGGCTGTGCTCAGTAAACAAATAAACCAATACACAAGGAGTTGACTTGTCAGGTTTCGTTGTCATGTTCTAGCTAAATAGGAGATCACCATGATGAAATACATCAAGGTTTTCTACTTTTTCATCCAGACTCCTATGCTTCCAGATTTACCTTTGGGAAAGTCAGAATCATCAGGCTTCAAACTCTCACAAACAACCTCCCACATGATACATGGGTAATGCAGGAGCCATGGATTATTCCACAGCCCTCAATTTTGCTTTTACTTTATGCCAGAGCCCATGAGTAGGCGTTATAAGATAAATCTCACTAATTTTAAAAAAGAAAAATCCAGCGAACAGGAGGTGATAAATGCTGTGCTGCCTACTCAGGTTCTGTCGCATAAGATGTCAAGTTCTTTATTTTATTTTATTGTGTGTTCGCTGACAAATGCAAGCAGTTTTATTGAACATTTTTCCAGCTTTGTAACATATTTTTCTATAGTCTCTGCTTATTGTTTCTGTCTGAGTCTTGAAATAACAATAATAATAGTAATCATTCCTCAGTTTCCTGAGGACAGTATCATCCTGTCATAGTAGAGAGGCATTCTGGATAACAATGCTAATACTTAATTCTAAGTTGTTTCTTTTCTACACAAATGACCATGTTGCTATAATAAATGAACCCAAAAAAGTGATCAAGATAATTAATTATTGATTGTAAGCTACTTTGGGAGGCAGGCTCTAAATAATGAAATAAACAAACAGGCAAACAAATAAAAGACTGTAGATGTACATGTTTTTATTTTCCCAAGATATGTCAATATTTATAGTAGGTAATTCAAATTATAGCCCTATAGTAACAACAACAACAGCAACAAGACCTGGCAATGGCTAAGGGCAGGAAAGGTGAAGAAAGAGTCGGAGGGGCTAATTCTGGCTGCACAAGACCAAGGCTTATGAACAAATGCATACAAAGCCAGAATTGAGAAGACAGCAACAGACAGCAAATGCCACCTCTGCAAAGAAGCTGAAGAAACAGTGGACCACCTAGTTAGCTGCTGCAAGAAGATCGCACAGACTGACTACAAACAATGGCATGACAAAGTAGCAAGAATGGTGCATTGACATATCTGCAAGAAATACCATTTGCCTGCAAGCAAGAAATGGTGGGACCACAAAACAGACAAAGTAATAGAAAATGAAGAAGTTAAAGTGCTCTGGGACTTTAGAATTCAAACAGACAAGCACCTGCCACACAACACCCCATAGTTAACAATTGTTGATAAGACAAAAAATCTGGACATTGCAATACCTGGAGACAGCAGAATAGAAGAGAAAGAGCTGGAAAAAATCACAAAATATAAAGAACTGCAAATAGAAGTAGAACGACTATGGAAAAAGAAAGCAAAGATAGTACCAATAGTTATAGGCAGCTTAGGTGCAATCCCAAAACATCTGGAGCACTACTTGAACACCATCGGCATTGACAAAATCACCATCAGTTAATAGCAAAAGGAATAGCTTATATCCTGCAACGATACCTCTAACACCATCAAACCATAAAACAACAACATCTGCCTATCCCAGGTCCTTGGGAAGGACTCGATAGGTGGATAAAAATGCCAAATCCAGTCTAAACATCTGGCTGACTGTGCGACCATCCATCATCATCATCATCATCATCATCATCATATGTGTATGTGTTATGTCACATTTTTATGTGTTATTTTATCTTTGTTATGCTAATATTTTATCTCATTTATTTGATTTTACTTTAGTGTTGTATTTTTAAAAAAAATTTTGCTGGTCATTGACCAAACGAACTATTATTATTATTAATAATAATAATTTAAAAATGATAGCCCTCTTGTCAGTAAAAATATTTAAAATATCAGTGTCTATGGTTTTTTTCCCCCAAATTGCCTGGCTTAGGCATTTTTTTAACTCTCCTTACCAGGAGGGATTGTCAGAGACAACTCCACTTCTGGCAACTGAATTGGCAGAACGTTTGTAAAGTCCAAATGTATTCTAGGATTGTCTAAAGATAAATCATATTTCATGCCCAAGGACAGGAAGAGTTAGCTGGGCACATCTGGTCCACATACTGCTGTTTTCTAGCTTCCAACAGATCTCCACTCAGAAATGCCCTCCACCTACTGTTCTGCCTGGCTCAGCACCATTGCTGTTTGGACTCCCTCAGGGCAGCCAACCGCACATGCAGTTCTTCTTTTGAAATGACTGGGCTCGCTTCATTTCTGCCAGTTGTCTTTGGAGTGATGCCAAAAGGAGTGTAGAAGCATCTTTCTAAACTGGAAGAACAATATGCTTTTGGTCAACCTTGCTATGGTATTCAGTTCTCATACGTGTCCAGCCTTTAGTTGGGACCCCAATTAGATTGCCAGGAAGTGCTTACAAAGTGAGGTGCTGCACGCTTGTGGAGCAATTATGTCATTCCAACACAGCATCATTCTTGTCAGAGTAGAAACAAAGCCCAGGGAGCAGGACACAATGGACAACTTCTGGGAAAGATTTTCAGAGCAATAGCGGAAGGGCTGAGGAATGAGTGTGTACCTCCGAGACCTCACAAGCTTGTTTTGCAACGTGACGTTGAGAAATATCACTGAAAACACTGCCCTTCGGCCAACTAAGAGCCTGTGATTGCTTTTGTCTTGGCAGAGGTAACTTTATATTTTTTAAACCCAGGAAAGAGGGAACAATCCAATGCCCGAGTTTTTCCAGAAACTGGTGGTGATGTCAGGGGCAGGGAGTCCTTGCCTATTCTCCAGTTTGATTTCAGCCCAGCTAGCCAGGCCAGGCCAGGCCAGGCCAGGCATGTTAAACCCTGATATATGCTTTGTCAGCATATATTGTCAAACTTTCAAAAGCCCAGTATATTATTTTTTGGATGTTTTATTTTTCTAATGTTTATTTGCAGAAATTCCAAAGTACTATATATCACATTGTTCCCATGGGAATCAATAGGTCTTAGTTTCAAATATTCGTATGGCTGAAACCTTGGTCCCAACATTTTCTTAAGATAACTATTATTAATAACTGTTGTGAACTGCAGTCATATTATCAGGGAAATCTCTAGGAAAAAATAATGGAAATATGACTATACCAATTTAAAAGACCACAGAAATTACTAAACAAAATTAAAAGTTTTAAAGTGTAGGAATTATTTAAAAAATGTTTTATAGCTAATGCTGTATCACCCCCAAGTGCTCACACACAGACACACACACCACACACACAATATTGTTCAGGTCCTCCTCAGAGAGCTACTTCCATTAGCGTTTGACCATAAGCTGATAGAAATTAGCAGTCAAGAGGGAATGATTCGTAAATTAAAATAAAAGCCATAAATCAAGTGTATAGAATTAGCTCCCCTACTAAGAAATCTTTTCCCCCAACAGAACAAGGTAAAACAGTCTTCAATATTCAGCAGCCCACCATATCCAAACAATTGTTCCAGAAGATTGAGAATCTCTGTTCATTTGTTAGATTGACATATGGCCTTCTCCAGCAGCCCAGTATTGCTTACTTGGAGGTGGGAATGAATGGTGCAATGTCACACAATGAGTTTAACATGGCTGAGAGTGGACTTGAACCGAAGTCTTCCTGGATCACTTTACCCTTAGCCACACACCATGCTGGCTCTCTATGGAGCAGATTAGGGCCAGAGGGTGGGGGGTGCAGACAGAGAGAGAGAGAGAGAGAGAGATGGGATACTATAGTGGGAAGGTGGGAAGATCTATTATGAAGAGCCAAAGTCTTGTCACATAACACTGCAACTTACCTAACAGATTGCATATTACCTGTGTTGTTAAAACATCATACAGGGCCATGTTACCATGTTGATACTGGAAATTTGTTGAAGAAACTATACTATTAGCAGAAAATGATACAGGTGTCTAACATTTAAATCAAAATTGCTCCATTTGATTTTGAAAGGTCTTTTGTTTGCTGTTTTCCCCAGGAACCTCAAAAACAGGGGCTTTCCAAATAGATTTCAGAAGTTTCTAGAGTTACATTAAGCTTTGACTTCTGAATGTTGTTGTATCAAAAACTAAAATCTCTTCCATCCTGTGTTCTAAGGAAGGCTGGAAGATGATTCTTCATAATGTTCTCCACATGCCTGCATTGTGTAAACTTACAGTAAACTTATTCTTAATACCATAACAATGCAGAAAAAAAATAAAATAATATAAAATTCAATTGCCAGCAGTGCTCTGTTCAAAGTCTTATTGATGTTAACTTCATATCTATAATACCTTATTATGCATTATTTGTTATGTCATGTAGTAACTAATATGCTTCAAAATTAGAACTGCATACCAATAACCCAATAATCCTTTTTTTCTTGAAGAGGTGTTAAAGGCTATCTACAAATTAAATGAGAGTTTTTGTGAGCTATCTGGTCAGCATTAGCAAAGCCTTTATTAAATGCAGATTATGTGTTCTGTGGTGAGGGAAAGGAGAAAATGTGTATATGTGACAAGAATTATAGGAGAGTTGTCATAGTCTTTGAAAAATAGAAATTAGAACTATGCAAACAGATGAAACAGATTTAAAATGGTCATTTTTTGTAACATTCAGTGTATAGTTGATTAATTCAATTGAATTTGGTACTGTCTTCAACAAAAGCAAATATTTAATGGACAATGCATAACAAATCAATATATGCTGTGTTTGGACACAAATAGCCAGCATTTTATACACAACTCAGAAGTTAATTGCATTGTATTCAATAGAGCTTCCCTTCTTGTTAATCTTTCACCCACATCAACCTTTTTTATCCTGATATCCCAACTAGATGTCCTTTAACAGATCAAAGTTGTTAAAGGAGTAGGTGGCAAATATACTTTCTAAGTAAAAAAGTTCTCTAAATAAAAACAAATATATTGGGACTATGACTTCTAGAACTGTTCAGTCAGCATAGCCTTTGACCCTAGAATGAGGAAAATGGCTCAATGTAGCAACCTTCAGATGTTTGTTAATTAGGTCTAATCCTTGATGGCTGTAGATTATGGAAGTTAAAATCTGACACATAGAGAGTATCATCTTGGAAAATGATGACCCTTTTAAGAGATAAAACCAGCAGGTTTACTGGAACACTGATATGGAAGCAACTGAAGAGGACCCTAATGCTTGGAAAAGTCTAAAGTAATAGAAACAAAGAGTATCAAAAGACAGGGTGACTAGATGCTACCACTGATATCACAAACACAAAACTGTAATGACACCAAGAAGCGGTTACTGTCAGACAATACTGGTAAACTGATGCTCATTGGGTCATGAAGGGTTGGAAACAGTTTAACAACTGACCAACAAAACAGATTAATCAATACAGGGAAACCTACATAAGATGGTTTCATATGTAGAATGATTTTTAAGTAGTTAGATTTATAAAACAGAAGATAAAGGGATAGTGGAGAAAATATAAACCTAATATTATTTTTGTTCATAATCTGTAGGAAACTGTCATCTTTCATTGTCAGGCAGCTTTTGTTATTGTTATGTTCTATCTAATCATAGCCAGCTCCTGGTGACTCTATGAATAAAAGGTCTCCAAGCTGTCCTGTCTCTCGCTGCATCTGTCAGAAATTTAACATTCTTTTTTATTGAGCTTCTCTCCATAAATATTATTGGCATATCTGGAGGAGAAGCTTACCATTGCTTCCTTCCCCACAGTTCCATAGTCAATAGAGTTGCTACAACTTCATCTATGAGTGCCTGGTCATAAGCTGAGCCAATGTGTTGCATCTAATACTGCATCTGACTGCAGTATTAGTGCCATATTTGGATTTCTGTGACATTTTGTAGAATGGTGTTCTTCCCATAGTTCACCACATCCTACTGGCTCTGTCCTCATGGTCTATGGCTGATTATTCATGGGAATATATCCTGCTTACATTGCAGCTAACATACATATCTGCAAGACATTCCTCTATCCACCACCTGTGAATGCATCTTGATGCCTCAATCTAAGGTCCTCTCCCAGAAAGACAGCTCTTAAGATATTTACCATACAGTAATGTGCAGCTAAAATGCTCTTGCCTACAATTTCCATCTTTTGCTACTAATATTGCTGTCTGGAGTAACAGAGCACAAAACAAGAATAGCCAAATAGATTAAATATCAGGAACCAGGTTGCTGCCCTCAGAAAGAAGTGCAGGAAGATCCCCCCTCCTCTCAAAAGATGAACAATCATTTCTCAGAAGCCTACCCAAACTAGACAGAAAACACCCATTTATAAGATGCTAATAGCAGTTGCAATCTAAATGTTACCTGAATTGCAGATTATTGAGCTGGAGTGGTGTAATCATCCTTTCCTGCAACGTAACTGCCATTATCTACGACCCCAATCGATCTTACACCATTTATCAACCACCTGCTGACCCCCAAACATTTACTGATCCCCTTTTGACCCCCAGACATTTATTGACCCCCTGGATAGTCCCAACAACCCTTGGGGGTCAATATTGACTACTTTGGGGAACTCTGCTGTAGAGGTATAGTTCCATTCCTAATAAGAAAAGATATGAACACATTGACAGTACTGAAATGCCATGGTTTAGCAGAACTTGTTCTTTGGAAAATTTATTATGAGTGACATGATACCAATTCTGAAGAAACTAGTGTGAAAAAGATCTTGCAGAATTACCAGCCACCAGGGCTTCAGCAATAATAATATTCTAATTTTAAAAAAAAGATTTTTAATTAAAATATTGTGTATAGTATATATTTTCTGCAAATCCTCAAACCAAAACATTATCAAGTCAGTTAATCTGGAGTTGCAAAGAATACAAACTGTTTATGATAAAAATACTGTACTTGTCATGAAAGACCATTGTCCTATAGAAATAGGTCTATTTTAGGAGAAAATGATGCTGCCTAGGGCAACTTCTCGCTCTAGGTGTAACAAAACAATTGGCATAAATTCAAGGAAATTCTGCCTAAACATCACAAAACAAAGTCCAAAAAAAGATTAATGTCCATGTATCTCGGGAAAACATTAGCTATTGTTAAACCAAAGTTGCTTTTCATTATAATCTTTAATTTTCAGCTGTATTAAAGAAATTTATGTACAGAATTAACTGTGAATTCATCATCAGTGGTTCTGATCTGTCATAATAGGTATCTGGCAGGTGTTATAGATAGAAGCATGCCTTAGTTACTATCACAAGCCAGAAGGCCTATAGTGAACAGGATTCATAACCCTCTTTCCTAAGAGCATCGCTATGTTAAGGAAAGGCCAGTCTCGTAGAGCGTTAACATTTGTTACCGTTCTGGACCGTAGAAGTAACACAAGCCTAGTTTGGTTTCTGACTTTGATTGGAGGAAAAGGAGCTAAGCATAGAGAGTTATTAGTCTATCCTCTTTTCATGAGTCCATTTCATTCTGATACTCTTATATTCATCTCCTTCTGAGACCTTTCTCTTCCACTCCTCATTTATTGTATTGTATTTCTTATTTTTATTTTTCAGCTTTTAAGTCTGAGGGCAGAACTTGTGCTTTTTCACGGATGTGAGTCATTTAGGACAGGGTTCCTCAACCTTTTGCAACTTTAAGGTGGGTGGACTTCAACTCCCAGAATTCCCCAGCCAGCCTTGCAGGCTGGGGAATTCTGGAAGTTGAAGTCCACCCATCTTAAAGTTGCCAAAGTTGAGGAACCCTGATTTAGGAGACAATATTGGCTGTAAGGTGACAAGGCAAAATAAATCAAAAGGAATTGATACATCACTCAGATCCTGCCAGTTGTAGTATATATCCAGGTGTCTGCTTTCTTGCAGCTCTGTTTAAACTCTTGCCTTGCTGCCTTGGGAAAGAAAGCCTTATGATGGCATCAATTATTGTTCTGTTGCTACAATTCAAGATTAAACATTACAGACCCACTTGGCCTTTCAGGCACAGGAAACACAGGCATAGTTGTATGGCTGGGAGAGTTCTCTTCCCAGCCATACAACTTCCCTTGCCACATTTTCTCCAGAGTGCCTCAGAAATGAACAGATTTTGTTACCCAACAAATCAGAAACAAATTCATTCATTTCCTAAGGAACTTAAGGACAGCCTGATCCCACAAAAGCACACAGCCTTTTCCTTCTCTATCAGTAGAAAGAGAGGAAAGTAAAACTTAGACAAAGAGGAAAGGTTTAACCTCTTTGTTCTTCTGCTCCATCCTTTGATACATATTTCAGACTTGGGAGTTTTCCCAGGAGTCACTGTTTTCGCAGCCAGTACATTATTGCCACATGTTCTGGAAATTATATATGGCCAATGGTTAGTCGCTTTCAATAGTCTTATCTTCCAAGAATTTGTTTAACGTTCTTCAGTGCCGCCCAAATTAATGGCCAGGTAAAAATGACATTTTAATTTTTACTCCATCCATTTAATATTTGGCTTTTTTCATATCTCTTACAAATCAGTTTCAATGGATTTATCCAAGGCCTTGTATTAAAAGAAACTGAAAATCCTTATCTTCATACTGTGCATAATTTTGAATATATCTGTCATGTTCCACTAATTTTGTAGTGTCAACACTCTAGCTTTTTCAAACTTGTGATTCTTTCAGTTATACTGTTTTCTATATTAACTACTGTCAGAGCTTCATCAGCACAGCAATAAATATCTCTCTAGGAATAGAAATGTACATCATGAGCTTGCCAGCAGAAGTTCCAAGGACAACGCAGACCCTTGGATAGGTAAATTGTTTTTACTGCAAATGTGAAAGAAGCCCTTATGATTATAATGATCAGCTACTGCAGAATTTAAGAATCTAGCCATATACCAACCCCAAATTCTTTCTGTTGCCCATACATGGTAATGGACTTTTAATCTGTTTCTCAAACTTGGAAATGAAAACATCTACATGGTATTTTAAGAAAGGCTGAAGAGTCAAGGTCAGCTTCATGCCAACATGAAGCAAGCAGCCTTTCTGTACATTCATCAGGATATCACAACCACGTATGAACGGCACAGATAATTTAAAATATTTGTATGAGCAAGGTATCCAAAATAATACTTTCTGTATTTGAACCTTTTTAAAACAAATGTCTGATACAGCCGCATTTGGCATACTGAATACAGTACAGCAATACCCATGTCACCTAAAAGAAAAGGCAAATCTTGTCCTGGAGATGTGAGGGCTGAAGATAGGAAGCTCTCTGGGACCAGACCAGGCTGTTATATAGAGGCAGCTACAGGATCCAGTGCTTTGGGCAAAACAATGAAAGCAGGATTGTGTTGTTGTGAACTGGCTGGGGAATTCTGGGAGTTGAAGTCCACCCATCTTAAAGTTGCCAAGGTTGAGAAACACTGGTACAGGTTGATTCTGATTGAAGAAGGTGATCTACAGGTACCTTTGCTCCAAGTCATACAGGGTTTGACTTATAAAACCAGCACTTTATATTCACATGGGAATTTATTGGCAACCAGTGCAAGGCCCACAGCACAACTGTAATATGTTCATGGCGTCTAATGGCAGATATCATGTGGACCACTGCATTTTGTATCAACTGCAGTTTCCGAATGGTCTTTAAAGGCAGTTCCATGTATTGCATATTGCAGTAGTCCCACTGATCATGGCCAAGGGCTAGATGTTATGCCCTCCTTATCCAGATCACTAAACTATGGTTACCTGAATGCCTCAGGTGCAAGATTATCTGGGACAGGCTCATGGTCACCATGAAGACCATGTACTCCTTACCTTTCCCAGATCCACACTCACAGCCCGTCACTTCAGGAACAAAAACCTTGCTGTAGGTAAAATGGCTTTGTTAGACTAGTGCCAATCCATCCCACCCACAGTCCTGGGATGATGGTTGATAAAGGACCTGAAACCCAGATGGGCAAGTTACAGATAAGGCAACATTGGTTCCCTTAACCTGCTAGGATTTGGTAATACATCCCATGCCCAGTCACTCAACCTGCACTAGACCATGGATAAGCATGGTCTTATTACAGACAGACCTGGTATTACTATCACCAGCCTGAGCCAAGGTCATCAGCAATCCAGATACTGGGGTCCAGGGTTGGGACTGGGCCAGAAAATATCCAAAGGCTGCTGATCTCTTCTCCCCTAGAACGGCCAGCCCAGCACCTCTGCCCTCCCCAATATCTTCTTCAGCCCATTACAATCTGGATCATGTTCCTCCCCCACTACTGCTACCTACTCCCAAACTGTAGACTGCCAATTAATTATATTTAGCACACTCAGACAAAATAAACACACACATATACATATTTGCCAACAGTCTTGGCAATGCCAGTCATACGGGCGCTCTATCCCACTGATTACTTCCTCTCGGCATCTATGTAACCAATCCTACTTAAAAACCTCCAAGAAGTTTCCCAATTTCACAACACCTTCTCACTGTTGCTCCAGTTAGAGAAGCCCCTCTCCACACCTGCACTCCCACTTCAAGTGTGGCTATCTATCTGTCTCCACCTCCACCTGGTGAGCTTCCTAATCCTAATTAAGAAACAGAACTTTAAACAAACAACTTTCTTCTATCAGGTACAATGCAATTGGCAATCAGAAGCATGACTGTTACCTTGGGAACCATTACCAGGGTGGGATATCCCAGGCATTACGTAGATAGCAGGATTGTTGGATTCCCTCTTTTCATTCTTGTCACCATGGCCAAATAGTACATCCTCCTTCAAACTTAACCAAAACCACACAGAAGATGTCAACCAAATAGCAGGTTGTTTGATAGATCCCTTCTATAAATAGAAAGATTTCTTATTATATAAGCATCTGAATCCAGCCAAGGGTTTACACTTAAAGAATAGCCCACCCAATCTTCCAGAGACATGGGGGGCTGTAAGGGGAGAAGTAATCATCAGTAAAAATTACTTTCCTCTCCTCTACCCTATGTGGTGCAGTGATTGCTCCATGAAATTCTAGGGATTGCCATAAATTCTGGGATTGCCATAAGTTACCTGTTTGAAAGTTAAATATTTGCAGAAAATGTAAATATTTAAATAAGGAAGAAGCAGCAAACGTGCTTAAATATTGGGACAAGATTTGATCCTGCAAGGAGCTGTGCACTTACATAGCACTCTCTTAAGAAATCTTTAAGCACATAGTTACTCTGAATGCAGAAAATGTTCTCTTGGTTAATCGTGTGCACCTGCTGCATTAATCAGGATACAAGTTCCATTGAACAAAATGAGTAACCAATTTAGATACAGACCACATACTCGACAAGTAAATCACCCTTCTTTTCTCCCTTTCCAATTCAAGAGTGTAACAAATGAAATAGAATTTAAGTCCATACATTTCCTGGTTTTGCCTGATAAGATATCAATAAGAAAAATAGAAAGAATTATATCATACTGTACAAGCTGGCATAGATAAATAAATGTTCTTATTGTCTGCTCTATATGCAGATTAGTTTATTAATAGGATTTTATGGAGGAGGTGTGAAATGACAATCCAGGAATGTTAGCCTAACGAAGAAGCTTTTAATCAGTTGTGAAGTTATACTCACAGGCTTTATACCATGGATTACTAAGACATCATGATGGTTTAGTTGGTGGACATGTTTATACATACAAACAGACATGCACACACAGCATGTCAGTGCTACAAGGAAGAAATACTGTGGAATAGAAGATGTAAAGCAATACAAGGCACTTTTTTCCCTTCTAATAGACATCGGTGTTTTTCTTTTCTTTTCTGAAAACAAAAAAGAGCTTCAGTCCAGAAAATAAATCCATATCTACGGATGACATTGTACTACAGTATTTCTGACAATAAGACTATTTCTAGACACAGTCCAAAGTTTTTAAAGTATCATTACCTCATCTTTCCTGAACTAATAAGCCATCAGTTGGAAGGACACAACTTCCCAGTTGCAGGGAAAGGAAAACAGAGAATAGATACAGTATACAAACAGTCAAAACATCCTGTATCGGTGTCAGATATATTTTATATTGCAGTGAGAAGGTTTACAAGTGCCTATCTCCTTTTCCTGTCTCCTCTCAACGAATGCTCTAACTTTACTTAATTCAATTGCCCTATTTTCTTTCACTCCTGAATTTAGAACAACCGGAGGCCCCAGAGCCCTATGCAACCCGAAAAGCCTTCGCTATGACCCACAGACAGACAAATTGAAATGCTGAATATAAAAAATTAATTTAAGGAAAAAATAGTCAATGCAGGACTGGGGATTAATCACTAGAACTGTGCAAAACAAGTTAGTATGAGCAAACTACACATCCTCCAGATGTTAAAACAGCCACATCCATTGGAAGGCTTGCTTAGCTAGTTTGCTGCGTACTGTGTGTGAAGGTGTGTGTCTGCAGGCACAACTGCTTGGTTGGAGATCCCAGAATGACTGTCTTGCACATGCATACATGCACAGACCACGAGAGATAGCCTTCAAAGCAAACTTGCGAGTCGAGAACTCACTAGTTTAGTGCCCTGAGAGCTGATGCTTCACTCATGTTAACATACTTCACAAAGTACCCTTTTCTACTTGTATCAGACCATATTTAATGAAATTTAAGTGCAAATAAAATGAATGAGAGTATGGCCCTTGGGAAGCCACTCCAAGAGCAAGCAAACCCAGTAAAAGTTGTATACCACAGATTGCCCTGATGTCTTTGAGATCACAGTCCATTTGAAGCAATAGTTTATCTAACCTTGGTTTACTGATTAAAGCACAATTGCATATATGAGAATCAAACCCCTGTGGGGATGGGTTTCTTTTACGCACTCATATTGCTTATGCATGGAATCCTCAGAGTGTACAAGAGTCATTTTTGTGCTTCCACCTTACAGCATCATCACTGGGGCTCAGTATATGAAAGAATGGAAATATATGTCACTACTTTGTGAAAGGTTATAGCCTCCAAAAAGAGTAATAAGAACAGAGATGATAAACTCAATAGAAAATTGCACCATATGTGAATCTTCTGCAGTCAAGAATTTATATTGGGACAGATGGCCTTGGCAATTCATAGCTGAAATACCATCCGGAAAAGGAGGGGCATACTTAACTTGGAGGGTGCATATGTTTTACATGAAATGGGAGATGTATTAAAGAATTTAAGGGTTTAGTATGGTTATTGTTGCTTGTATCTGAAGACTTCAGGTTTGAATTCAGCCCAATTGTTATGTTAAACATGATCTATATTTAAGGCTAGGGATGTTGATCTAGATAGAATTTAGACAAAACTTAGATAAAATGTATTTTCTAGAGTTAGAATGACAGGTTTTTCCCCTCAGAATTACAGCAGTTTAGTCTTAGGGTGCATTCAGACAAAGTCTTTATGAGGCAGTTGACTTCTTGCTGTTTTTCTTGTCTTTTTCTTACTGCAAAAAATAAAGGGCAAAAGGAGTACTATCTTTTTGTAAATGCAGATAAAAAAATATGTAATTTGAGGCATAGTAAATGGTCCTTGTTCTTGGAGAAGAAAAGTGACAGTTGGGGGTAGCCTTCAGTTCTACTTCTTGTATTGCTGGGCATATTATTTTATACCCTAGACACATCAAGACCTCCTGCCTTTTTTCTGCAGCTTTCCTCTTCTTGATTTTTAGCTTTCTAAATGTTTTATTTACTACACACATACACACATACACAAAAGGAATTTGTATCATCTAAAGCACATCCATGCATGGATGTCAGCAAACTCTTATTGAGATGTCCCAGAACTTTCTGTCTTTACGGGAATGAACAAGTTGTTTTAACCATTGCTACCATCATTGCAATTAGTATTTAATTAATGGATTCTATGGCCATTTTCTTTTTCTTTTCTTTAATACTTGTGCATCTTTCATCTAATGAAATAAAGTGTTGGAAAATCAGTTTAAGTGCGGGTGCTTTGTGTTTTGAGTCAGAGAGAGGTGTTTCAGAGCTGATGAACAAGCATTGAAATCAAGCCTGCCAAGTTCTATTTGCACTGTGAAATAAACCAGGAGGAGATTATGAAACAGATTACAGTAGATCAGGTTCTCAGATAAACTTCACTATATGAAATTGACTAGAGATCAGGCATTCTCTGGGGATATCAGTAGCACTGTACAATAAATATGGTTACAAACTGGACTGTAAGCTTAACTGTGATACTTTATTCTGGGGTATAAAATCTTTTCATAGAAATTGCTTAAAGATGTCAGAAATGGAGCACGCTTAAAATTTAAACTTATAAATACATAGAACTAATTTTCAAATAAAATTAAATCACAATACTGAGAAATACTGGTATCCTGTCTATTTGTCTACTAGCCTAGTAATGATCTTGTTGATCATCTCTGAGCACTGATAAATATTTGTTAACATTTATGAATCTGATTAAGTCCTTTCCATGGCAATTAAGGAGCATTGGACATGCTTTCAGTTTGAAGACATGGTCAGTTTTTACTATAAAACAAACAAGCTATGTCATTTTTAAAAATATGATTATCCCAGGGTTTAATGTCACTATGACTTATTCCTTCGCTACTTTCCTGTTGTAAATCAGCACATTTTAAAGGCAAGAGTTGGAAGCATATTTTATTTATTTATTTAATGCTGGCATTTGAGAGAAAAACTCTCACTGTCAGAGAAAAATTCAGCATAATTAAAGGTAATTTAGGGGAAGTCACTGAATTCCTGAGCTCCAAGTTAAAAACAGTGTTTCATTTAATATTGATAAAGAGATTAGTTAAAGAGAAAAAAACAACCAGCCTCAGTTTCAGAAACATCAGATCTGAAATGTTAATTACTTAGCGTTATTTTGCATTACCTCTTTGGAATATGCAATTCCAGATTCTCAAGTCTCTTCACTTGTACTTTGACCTACCAGCTGTCAAGATTTATCACAGGAAGGTGAAGTTCAGCAAGAATATAAGGATAAAATTATTAGTGTATTGTCCAAAGGGATAACTGCAGAAATGCAGAAGAAAATATAATGGTAAGAATAAAATATGATCATCTGGGAGTTGGAGGGGGAAAAAAGCAAGTACAAAGTACACAGTACAAAGGAATGGAGGAGGGGCAGAGTCTTAGGGAAGAGGGAAGATCTGATGCCTCTAATCAAGGTTATACTGGGCCAGAGGGTAGGCAGCAAGTTAGGACTGGCAAACTGTCTTTGAAGAAGAAAATACTGGGACAAACGGTTATTATACCACCACAACCTTAATTTTGTTAAGGTATATCTCTGCTCTATATATCTCTGCTGTTGCCTTCTTCTAAGATAGCATGGTGATGGCAATGTAGTAGTGGATCCTTCCTCAAGTACTGATATTGGCCTTAGGAAAATGAGATAGAAAAACAAAATGGGAGGAGAAGGAGAAGCAGGAGGAGGAGGAGGAGGAAATCTCAAAGAAAAGAAAAGCTCAAAGGAATTAAAGATTGACAGGGAAGAGCCAAATGGGAAGGGGGAAGGAAGAGGGAGAGAGAAGATACAGTTGGCACTCATTCGCTCATGGCACTCATTTGCGACCCAATGTTATGGTCATGTTTTCATCATTTTTATGGAATGCAGTAGAGATAGAGTAAAAAGGAAAGGTCAGTGGGATTGGAGCATCCAGGAGGGTGTAAGAAAACCAAGATGTGCAGAAGCCATACGGCCTTAGAACAGAGACAAGCCGATAGAAGAAATGGGATTAAGGAAATGAAAAGAAGGCAGAGAGTTTAGGAACAGAAAGCTAGGAATGACAGAATATGGGCAAAAGAATGCATTTAATTTTCAAGCAGCTTTTAAAAACAATTTTCCTCTTCAATTGGTTTTCAGTGTCACTGTTTCAATGTCATGATTTGCAGTTACACAACACTACCTTTTGTCAAATGGGAGGAAATTTGAATAAATGTGCACTGGTTTCTGCAGAAACAAAAACGGAATAGTCAGTTTCAAATCTCTGTGACAGCTTTTATGATTCACCTAAGTACACATTTCTCTCAAAATAATACATCACATTTGCAATTGTTTTGGTAATACAAACAGTATAATGGCACTGCCACAATAAAATGAGGCTGACTTCTATGCTGGTTCTACATTTTGATTGTGGAAGAGAGATATCTAAAGGCTGAGAGGAATCAGCGAGCTATATCCATAGTCCATGTTGCTTCTACATGCAATATCCACCCAGCATTTCTATCATCACCTGAATCTTCATTTGGATTGCGATGGGACAGAGGACAATTCCACACACAACCTAAGCTGCTTCTTTCCCATGCTACTCACAGCTGTTCCTAAAGCCAACTTTAAACATTCCAGCCCAGTCTGGATTGCAGTGGTTCAACAACAAGACCAAGTTAGTGCTCAGTCTTAATTTTGGCCACCACAGGTTCTACCTAGTAATTCCCTTGGTTTTTGCCTATTCATCCATGCAGGGAAGGGCCTGCCTCTTTTTTCCTTTCTATTCACTAGTGCCCATTCTTTTCCCTGGCTTTTCCAGATGTTTGCTTACATAGCTGCCTTTGCACCCCTTCCTAGATTACTTCCTTTAATACTGATGCAAACGCTTTCTTTTCCCCCCTTTATTGTACAATCATTGCTCTGATACTGTAATGATTAAAACAAAGAGAATTCTTTGTTCCACTGTAGGTCCATCAAAGCTTTGTAGCAAGGAAAAAATGATGGCTTAGCTTCAGAGAAGCAAAGTAGCATTCACTGAAACTTTGCAGCTTCGTTCCAGAGTTCCTAAAGTGTAACTTAAAAATTGGGAGAAAAATAACAGGGGGGAAGGGGAGGAAACTTTGTAATGCTGTGGGCAGGGGACAGGAAAGCAAAGAGAGAATGCTTCATCCAGCCTGGGCAAAAACCAAGAGTGCTCACTGGGAGATACAAGGATTAAATAGAGAAGGTGTGGGAAAACAGGGGACAAGGAAAATTCATTGACTTTCTGGGCCATTGTTGGATCAACCACAAGATAATTAAAAAATGGCAGTTTGGGACCAATGGAGAATATAAGACCCAAAATGAAATGGCTGCACAGGGCAGTATCCAGTTGCTGGAGGAAGGGCATGCCAGGATCGGTAGCCATTTGGAGATGGGACTGTAAGTAGATCAGGGGAAGCAAACCACCCACTCAGAAAGGCTTTAGACAATTTAGGATGAAACACAGCAGTTTTAAAGCAATTTGGGGGGAAAATGGGGGTAGAAAATGCATTTGCAATGGGTTGGGAATGAATAGAGAGGATATCAACCAATTCCTATACTCAAACAGCGGGAGGTGGCTGTGATGGGGCAAGCAGAAAGTGAAGTATTGAGGAAAAATGCCTTATGATACTGGTTACTCTAATATACTATATTAGGTAACATTTTTAATGGGTTATTTCCTAAAACATAAAAATGCACAGAATTCCTGTAAAAAAAGAATGAAAATCTATAGCCCACACAAAGCTGCAGCACTATAATCGTAATTACTCCAGTTGGGAGGGATGATGGAAACTGTAGTCTAATATTGCTGGAGAACTATAATATATTCTGGAGCAATTATGTTTTCTCTTTACAGATAGAAAGGAGAACAGAACTGTGTGTTAGTCACATATTGGTGACAAATTATCAACTAATTCCTTCAAGTTTTTGAACAGGATAAAACCTTTCAGTGGTCTGTCTTAGGAAATGCATTAATTGAAAAGGAAATACTGAAAGCAAATTGGTGAATTAGTCAGACTGACTAATACCCCATTAAATGGGTCAACTCTATCACAACCATGCCTAAATACACCCATTGAAAGTGTCTGACAAATTTTTTGAAACTTAAGCTGGTAGTGAAATCATGAATTTTGAAACTAATGTTTATAAAAAAAAATAGTTTCAGAAGTTCTACAGAGTAAGGAAGCTTATCTTGATTGGGATACCCAGGTGTGTTTGCCTAGACAAAAGGGATTAAAGCATTTTTTAAGCCCAGAACATCCAGATAATGTTTGGAAGCAGCTCAGACAGACACTTCCCTAATTCACTGAACTATGAGGAGGAGGAGGAGGAGGGACAGCACAATCAGACTTGCAAGATTTTGTTATTATAGGGAGTCCCAATAAAAGTGGTTTTAGCCATCCCGTGGAGTTGATTTCATGGTGTGGTCTACCCAGTAGGGCTAACAGAAGTATTGCCATCACAGACAGGAAATTTCATACAAGACAGTGTTGTCATATGTCTTGATATTTGGAGAAATGTAGAAGTTCTCAAAGCCTTCCACCAAGATGCAAAAATAGCTTTTGTGAACTTTCAAGAGATATTGATCTTAAGGACGGAATTAATAAAATTCCATGAGAATAACCACCAAACTAAAACTCAAAAAGGAATTGATCTATTTTTATAAAATATGCTGAATCGTTTTTTTAAAAAATCAACAGAATAGCACTTTTTTAGGACCAATCAAAGTTATAAAATAGTAGGACTCCATTAGACTGGATAATCTGTAAATTTCCTACTGACTCTGAAAAAAGATTGGGGTGGTTACAAAAGGTATGGACTGGTTACAAAAGAAGAGTCACTTGTGGCTGAAGTATAATTCTTTCAGTTATAATTCCAGAATAAAAAGTCTTATTTTATGGTGGGACTGAAGATGGTCACAGATACGAACTAGGCCCCAATAAAGGATGCTTGAGACCTGAGGACAGTTTGTGCAGAAAAGCATTACAATAGGGATACATTTCTGGTTCTGTTTTGTTTATTTGGTGAAGATTTATTTTACAGTGTGCACAATAGACTCTGCAACCTATCCCACTATATGTTTTGAGTATCAGTAGCTTCTGCTTGTATTGCTAAATCCTAGAATTTAGCACTGAAGCACTGAATTTAAGATAGAACCATGGTTTTCCCTCTAGCCCACCTAGAATTGCTCTGAGCTTATGAGTAAGGATTCAACAAAGGAATAAAATATAGCTCCCCCTTTTCCCATCAGCTTTGGAAAGATGCCGTTGAATAAGGAGATGATGCTTCTCAATATATTTTGTTTTTGTTTTAAGCATGGAGGCCCAGAAATAAACAAAGTCTGAAAGGGAATTTCTCTTTATCTGAAGTTAGGAAATTAGAATCCAGTTTATGTATGCTTTATAAAATCCTGATACGTTTGCCAACAGATGTATCATCTTTATGGCCTTATTTTTCAAAATAAGTGTGAGTTTTACCACTGTTTCAAATAGTATTGTTTTCAAAAAATAATTCACACTTGTAACAACACTTGCCAAATAATCAGCTCAATGCTGCCAGTATAGTATAAAGTATTATCTATTTCTAGAGTCTTATGACTCAAATTTTATTTCCAGGAAAAACGTTTTGCCTTCAATGTGAAAATCAAAGCTGAAAATTTGAAATGCAGGTATTTAAATCTTTTTAAAATCTAACATGCAAACTTTAGAACTATCCCACTGCTTTTACAATTTAATGACTAGCCATTTATAATGCAAAAAAGAGTTTTTTTAATGCACCACTAATATTTTTTAAAAAGCAATAAATGGGTTATCAATAAATACATTTTTTAAAAAAAATAACATAATGTTGTCTTTATTGAAAGTATTCTGAAAGTATCTGCAACTTTTTTCATAGAAGCAGACAAAAACACAAGCATGGTTGAAAGGCCTTTTTCATAATGCATAATGCAAAAATAAATTGCATTATGAACATTTGTCAGTACAGTGCATGCACCTCCACATCAGTCAGATGTGGATAATGGTATGTTGGCTTGCAAAGCCATCCCTAGATTAAAATTCCTAACGTGCACAGAATACAGTTGCGGTAAAATTGGACTTGGCTTGTGCCTGTGGCATATTAGTCAAAATGTGTTAAAACTGACCAGTACTGATCTTCCCATAAACAGGGAAACCTGTATGAGTCACAAGTACTGTTAAGCCCCAACCAGCTGGCAAGATCAAAGAACTACACAGATTTTAGCAAGGTATCTTGAATGCTAGTCTGAATCTTGTAAACTGCAAAAGGAATTCCTACCCTCATTTACAGGGAGTCTCTTGGAATGACTTGAAGAGCTTCTTTCCAGAATTTGTTCCATCTGTGCTAAGCACTTGCCCATGAGATAAGCTGTCAACTTCCACATCTTTCCCAACCTCACCCCAATCTCTCCTAGGTACGATAAAGGCTGGTAACCTAGTCTACATCTTCTCTATCTCACTAAAAAGCATCAGGTGAAGGTCTCCATAAACCAAAGCCAGATGAGCAGCAGAAGTTAGGAGGTATGAGTCCATCTGGTGATAACAATGACATATGAAAGACTGTAACTTGGAAAGTAAATGGAAGAAATGATGAGTACGAATGAATAAAATGAAAGAAATATAAATATGTCTGTGAAATTAAGAGCAAGGGGAAGAATGCGGTAAATCTAAATAAAGGTGGCCTGAACTTGTGGAGTAGAATTGATGAATACATGCAGAGACCCAATCAAATGAATAAATATTAATATGAATGGGCCAAAATATATGTCAAAAATATGAATTTATTTTATTTAAACAATTTAAACACTTTACCGCAGTGACTCTAGGCAGCATACAAAGGATTGATTACATTCATTTAACCTAATTTATTAAATTTGTTATGGCCGCCCACTCCATTAAACTCTGAGTGGCTTACAAAATGCAAAACAGTTAAAACACATATAAACAAGCAGCCTGGACTAAAATAA
This sequence comes from Python bivittatus, assembly GCF_059951505.1. NCBI lineage: Eukaryota > Metazoa > Chordata > Lepidosauria > Squamata > Pythonidae > Python > Python bivittatus. The sequence goes on from NW_028277074.1 coordinate 32,116,903, forward strand.
CCAGAACAAACAGTACAAACACAACAGGGCCCCCACAAATGCATTAACATACACATTAACCCTAGGCCTGGGAACAGAGCCAGGTCTTAGGGGATTTCTGGAACCCCAGGAGAATTAAAATAAAAAACTAAAGCATATCGAAGTCACTTAGATTGTTCTTGGTGTATATGAAAGTAGGAATCTCTAGGTTGTTGATACTTGCACTCCAGTGAATAGTGATACATAATGAATTAACCAGATTTGAGTTTGAGAAAAAATTATGCAGCATTCTGAAAAGAATGCAATCTAGGAAAAAAGTTATTCTGTTGGATTGTTTATTCATTTTCAAAGCTCTAGCAGTTCCTGCCTATCCATTTCTGATTGGCCAATTGTTTAAGGTATGCTGCCACTTTTGATTGAATAATAACCCCAGGTATACTTCCATTATGTTCTCCCTGACTGATGGTTGGTCAATTCCTCCTAGGTCTTTACAGTACCATCCACTGGTGAGCCCAGTTTTTATTCTTCTCATCCCTGATCTGTTTCTGTGATCTTTGGGTTTTTTACTAGATTGGCCATCCAGGTAGAACCCAGCAGCTGAATAAAGATTTTCTAAAACTAAGAACATCTGCTCTGAATACCTTTAGCGCAAATGCTTCGTCTGAGTTTCTCTGTCATTGCTTGCTTTGCGTTCGCTTGATTTATTGAACAAAAGCACAGATAATTGGAAAGGCTGGGTTTCTTTTTTCTGTTGGTCACTAAATCCAGAGAGCAGTCTGCTGAAATTGGGAATGCTTCTGAAATTCAAAACAGTTACTCAAAGGGAGACATTTTTAGCTAGAATGTTTTCTGAAGATAAGTCTCTCGCTAGAGTACATTTCTCTAAGCCTCTTAAAGGAGTCAAAATCCCAGCTTTACTGACAGCATTTTCAGTGGATGCTCTTCAGTCGGGAGTAAAGTTCTCCTGTGTCTATGAGGGGAAATTTTTATTCTGAAACTCCCCCACAGCTTTCCACAGAATTCACCTCTGGCCATATAATGTCTGTAGCCTGGCATGTCTGACCTGGGTATGTGGAGTGAAAAGTACTGGGGAAAAAAGTGGTCAGTTGATCCCAGAAATTATGGCTAAAAGGAATAAACATGGGGCCCCTAGTAGAGCACTCTGCCCAGAAGACAGATAAAAGAGAACTTTCCTTCTGTGCCTGATCATGTACTATACCTTATTCCCACTGTGCATGTTGCCTATCCAAAGTGGAATAGCATTGTGGATATATGTATAGCACATATCAGTCACTGGAGAATTCAGAAGGTACAGAAAATTTCCCCCAGCTCTTCTGATGAGCTCTTTTGATGAAGGTCTTCCCTCCTGATAACGCCAAGGGCTTCAGAAAGAAGCTGGGCATAACCAAATATAACTACTTTAAGGTTAAAAGAGATAAGACAGGAAGGCTGAGGAAACTTGTTTCATGTGAAATGCATGAAGTGTACTACAGGATGTCATTAATATAAATAGCCCATGTCTAGACTTAGATTTAGGAACTGGATTCCCAAGAATCCCACCGACTCTCTCTGGCTATTTCTTTCTTAAAATAGTTGGGTCCAAATGCAATCCATTAGAGTACCTCCAACAGGATCGATTTCCAGTCCTCTCCCTGGGAAATCCAATAAAAATAAGAGCTACCTCTCTTGGGTTGTGAATAGATGAACAGATTCACTTCTAATATTAATTGAACAGCCCTACAGAAATACAGATAGTAGGCCCCTGATACATATCTCTTTCTGTCGCATTGGAATGAAGATAACTTTAAATAGCACTATGGAACTCATGGGGGGAATCCCCTTTTGTCTGTCAAGGAGTGGGTAGTGCTGTGGAATAAGCAGCTCGCGCTGTCTCTCACACACAAACATGCTCCAAGTTTTCTCTTCCAGATTTGCCTTCAGAACTTTCTCCTGCAAGTTGGGCAGTCTTAAAGGCCCAATACATGCTTCACAGATTGAGCTTTTGCCCCTCTCCCCAAATAACAGTTGGATCTGCAAAGTCTAGTATAGTATAGTACTTTTCTCACTCCCCTTGATTTTGCTGCTTCATCCCTGTTTCTAGGTTGGCACTCTTCTAATTCATTTCTTCCACTTCTTCCTTCCTGACCCATCTCATTCAGTTCATTCCCCCATTTGCTGCTGCTCATCTTGGCTTCTCAGGCCACATCCCCACCCCATCACGTACCAGCCATTCTCCTCTTTTGCTGGTCAGATGTTGCAAACGGAAACCTCTTACTTCCTTGCACTTCCCAGTTATCCCTCCTCACAACTACAGTAGAAAAAGGAATGTTTGTTACAGTTTGTTGTAAAGAAGGAGCTCCCTGTTTTCTTCCTTCTACCTCTTTGTTTACTCCTGAGTCACCTTTCCTTCTCTCCCATTGCAGAGAGAGAAAAAGCTCCCAGTTGTTTGCCTCAGTGCTACTGCTGTCATTTACATTACTTGTTTTAAGCTACTTATTTCCTTTAAACTACTATTTCTAAGCTCCCGTTCTTTCACTTCTTTTTTGTTTGCTGTGGCTCATTTCCCTTTCTGGTTAAATCTTTGCCTTTCTCCTCTCTTTTTCTCTGCAATCACATACCACTAGCTCCTTTTATACTCTCCTTCCTTAAGTTTGTTTCAATTTACTTTATTTCTACATTCTTCCTCCTTGGGGAAAATAGCTCTTCTGTCATATTTTTTTGTACTATTTCTTCCTGCTCCAAGTTTCCATCTACATACCCACCAGTTGACTTGGAGTCCTTAATCTCCAATCTACCTGCCATCTCTCTAACTGTAATTAGGAAAAAACTATTGACTTCCCATCTCAGAGAACCTATTTCCCCTGATTTCCACAATCCACAATAGATTTACTTCTGTTGCAACCACTGTGTTGCATATTATGACTTAGCACCTGAGTACCTGTAGGACAGCTTACTCCAATCTGAATTAGTCCCATCTGTTGGTTCATCCAGGGAGAAACTTCTGGGAAGTGGAGGGAATTGAAACCAGGAAGGGCTATTTTTAGTGGTAACACCAGCCCTTTGGAACAGTCCTCCAGTAGAGATTAGACTGGCCTCTTTCTTGATGGCATTCAGGAGGATGCTGAAAACTGTTCTGAAGGGCATTCTAAGTAGCTGGAAACTTTCAGCCATCTTTTATCTTTATTTTTACCTTATTATTTCTTACTATAATTTTATCTTGTTTTACTTGTCTTACTTGGACTGTATGGTTTATGTTTTAAATTCTTTATGTATCCACTTACCATGGATGCTTTAATGATTCTATGTCATGTAAGTCATCAAGAAACACTGGTGGTAGGATAGGTTTTGAATGAATGATATGAAAACTCCCTAATCAGATTATGCATACTGGTATAGCTCTGTGTTAGAATATGTGTTCTGCAAATGTAAAGGTCCCTGTTCAATCACCAGCTAAATGTACAGTAAGAAAGACCTCTCTCTGAAAACTCTGCTGATCTACTGCCAATTAGGATAGACGATACATGGATCTGAATCAGTCAAGGGATGTTTAATGTGTTAACCTATACATATTAATGGACCATTCTAATAGGAATAAATTTGTTTAAAAGAAGTTATGTAGCTTGGTTTCTTTTAGGCCATGGCCTGATGTCTGTCAGTTCAGTTCAGTTCAGATCAGATCAGTGATGTGACTGTGAGGATCTTCTAAAGGCTGGGTTTTCAGGGTCACAAAGCCAGGCTGTTAATCCTGATTAGATAAGAAGAGGCAAGAAATAGAGCCCAAGAAAGATTTCATGAAGGTTTATCCAACAACAGATTGTTAGGCTTTTGCCCATGCAAACAAATATCCTTTTCTTCTGCTTCTATTACTCCATCCCTGCTCATTCCAAATCTTCTGTAGGACAGATTTACAGATGGGGGGGTGTATGAAGATTCTGTTCTCACAGTAGGATCCTTCAAATGGTAGACCTACTCTTAGCAATTGGTTCTTTTTCAGGTGTGAGTGTGTATGTACACACACCACACACACACAAATACAAGTTATTGGACAGGCTAGAAATAAAACAGAAGCAATCTTGCAGATGAACAAAGTTAATTATGGATCATCTGGCCTATTCCTAAATTTTTATTCCTTTTCTAATTGTTCTTGCATTGCCTTAATTGGTTAGAGGTTTAAACAGCATACAAAACAATCTAGAAATGATCCAAGAAACAATACGTAAATGTATTTCTGTTGACATATCATACTAAGCCACAGTTGCAAGTAGTAGGTCAAAACCAAGCAATAGTTTTAAATTATGGCTTATTGTTCTGTAGTAAATGATAGTTGAACAAACCATATTACAGCTTATGGTCATGTCTAATTCCAGTTTGTTAAAAAAAAAAAAAAAACTTTTCCTTTTCCCCAATCAGAAATTATCTCTTCAGTTAAAACTTAAATTTTAGAATTTTGCCAGTATACACGAACATAGATGTTGTAAAGACTGATTTCTGGAGTGATGGGGCTTTGTTTTATTTTGCTCATTATAAATATATTTTTATATATTTATAAATATATTTTGCTGATAGTTAGCAAAATATTATTGTATTTTCTAAGGATGAAAAAACATTTGCAAAGTAAAAAAGATGCCATCATGCAAAATGTTGTGCAGAACAAAGTAAAAACTAGGAGTTCCTTTCATTACACACTAGACAACCCATGACCCATTGAGTAATTGGTTCAGAGAGATTTCCTTACCTTAACAAAGAAACAGAATGACCAAGGGCCAAAAAGCAGTGGGAGTGGGAGCAACTTGCAACTTGCTGCCAGCTTCCCCATTGACTTTGCTTGTGGGAAGCTGGCAAGAAACACCAGAAATCTCCCTCCCTCCCTCCCTAGACATAATATAGGCTTGTGTCATTTGTCTTCCCCTCACAACACTCAGGAGAGCTCCAGTGAAGCCTTCTGCTCCTTCTCCTCGGCTGACCCACAGAACTGCCTGCCACTTTGCTGGGGGGAGGTGGAACCAAGGGAGCCACAGACCGTGAGGAAAACTGCACCCACTCCCCATTCTGGCTTGTCCCCATGGACCCCCTGCCTTGAAGGAGAAATAGGGCTCACCAGTGGACCACCAGCACCCCTCAGCCATCCCTACCTCACCAGCAGGCATCTGAGTTGTTCCCTTGTTCTTTCCTCAACAGTCACCACCATTAAGAGGTTTAAAATTTCTGCTTCAGCTCCAAAGCAGCCAATCACCTCTCACCATTGGACCTTGCTGCCAGCCAATTAGGCACAGGGGTCAGAGAGAGGGGGGAAAGAGATTGGGGATCCCTTCCTTCCCTCCCTTCCTCTCCACATATAATATAGGCTTGTGCTGTTTGCCCTCCCCTCATGACCCTCAGGAGAGCCTCTATGAAGTCACCCCCTCCTCCTCCTCCTTGGCTGACCCTCAGAACTGCCTGCCACTTTGCTGGGGAGAGGTGGAACAAAGAGAGATGCAGACCATTAAGAAAACTGCCCCCCTGCCCCCCATTCCAGTGTGTCCCCAAGAACCCTGCCCTCAAGGGAGGAAGAGGGCTCACCTGTTGACCACTGGTGCCCGCCAGTCAGCCCTACCTCACCAGCAGGCATCCAGGTTGCTCCCTCATCCTTCCCTCAACACCTACCGCCATTAAGAGATTTCAAATTTCTGCCTTGTTTCCAAAGCAGCCAATCGCCACTTGCTTGTCAGGCCTTGGCTGGGCGCAGAGAATGAAGGGAGGTAGGAGAGAGGTCAGGGATACACCCAGGATGACCATGTGATCTCTTTCAATTCCAATTCCACAGGAATAACGGGTCCCAGATTTAGGACACATTCTGTAAGTTAGCCCATTTGAGGTACCTTGGTTCAAAAATTGTTACCCTATGTTTCGCCCAGTTGAAGGTTACAGACACAAGAGTTTAGATAGATAGATAGATAGATAGATAGATAGATAGATAGATAGATAGACAGACAGACAGACAGACAGACAGACAGACAGACCTTACTCACTATTCCAAGACAGACACAATTGCAACTCTCAGGATCTCTCACCATCAGCCATTCTTTTAGGGATGCTGGAAGTTATAATTCATTGCTTCTGGAGTTCCACCAGTTGCTTAGCCTTTGGCCTATCCCTTGGGGAGCTGTCCAATGTATGATACAAACCCAGTCTAGATAATTGTAACTTAGCATAAATTATTTGCTCATGCACAGAGATTCTTTGCAGCCAGGCAGCCTTCAGTTAACTATGGGGTTTCCTCCTATTTGAATTGAGAAACTGTGGCTAGAGGCCAGAAGCAACTTAAGCTCTCCAATTGCTCTGAAGCTGGTAGCTATAGTTTTTCCATCCAGGTGGAACAGAAAATTATGGATTATCAAGGCATGTCAACAAAAGAAAGAGCAAAGGGACTGCATGTGCATTCAAGGACTTGCTTGTATTTCAGCTTAATTTAAGATATAAACCTCTAAATGCAGGCATAGTATAAAATCCAAAGAGATTTTTTACACTAATTCAAGGACTCCGTTGACCTAACAGGATTTACAGAATGATGAAATATCCCCACTCACACCACTTACTGAACTGCTTTTCTAAATCTTCTTGATTTCAGGTCTCTGTGTTGAGTAACTACAACCCCAAAGTACCCTTTGAACTACAGAAGTAGCTAGTAAGACCATTTGAACTTGGAATAATCTACAGCCCAAAACAGAAGAACTGTTATTGTTAAACATGCTTAGTATCAGGCAGGTATTTTGTCTTAATTGTCCTGACATCAAAGGCCTTCTAAAAGGTTCCAATTCCCTTCAGGCTGTAGCTGAATAGGTTTTTATGAACTTGTCATCACCTAATGTGTATATGTGAATTTCTAATATCTCTACAAATGTCACAATAGGAGAACAAAAAGGAGAGGCTCTCTTATTGATTTTTAAGACAATTCATGTCTTTCATGTTTGATTCACTGCCTAATCTTTAAGCTATTTATTGTGACAATCAAAATGAAAATAACATTATTTTTACTCCTATTATCCACTTTGGGCCCAAGACATCTGATTGATTCAAGATTCCTGTTCATACTACATCTTGAAACATGCACTTAAAGCCTTTTCTCATAAATACAGTCATGTGAAAAAGAAAGTACACCCTCTTTGAGTTCTAGGGTTTTATGTATCAGGACATAATAAAAATCAACTGGTCCTTAGCAGTTCTCAAAAGTAGGTAAATACAACCTCAGATGAACAACAACACATGGCATATTACACCATGTTATCATTTATTTTACAAAAAGAAAGCCAAAATGGAGAAGCCATGTGTGAAAAACTAAGTACACCCTTACTGCTTCCATAGGTGTGAAGAGGCTAAGTAGCAGCCAGGTGCTGCTAATCAAATGCCCTTGATCAATTAATCATCAGCAAGTGTGATTACCTCTATAAAAGCTAAAGTTTTAGGAGTTTGCTGGTCTTGAGCATTGAGTTAACACAATGCCAAAGAGTAAAGATATCAGCAATGATCTTAGAGAAGCAATTGTTGCTGCCCATCAATCTGGGAAGGGTTATAAGGCCATTTCCAAACAATTTAAAGTCCATCATTCTACAGTGAGGAAGATGATTCACAAGTGGAAAACATTCAAGACAGTTGCCAATCTTCCCAGGAGTGGACGTCCCAGCAAATTCACCCCAAGGTCAGACTGTGCAATGCTCAGAGAAATTGCAAAAAATCCAAGAGTTACATCTCAGACTCTATAGGCCTCAGTTAGCAGGTTAAATGTTAAAGTTCATGACAGTACAATCAGAAACAGACCAAACAAGTATGGTTTGTTTGGAAGGGTTACCAGGAGAAAGCCTCTTCTCTCTAAAAAGAACATGGCAGCATGGCTTAGGTTTGCAAAATTGCATCTGAACAAATCACAAGACTTCTGGAACACTGTCCTTTGGACAGACGAGACCAAAGTGGAGATGTTTGGCCATAATGCACAGCGTCATGTTTGGTGAAAATCAAACACAGCATATCAGTACAAACATCTCATACCAACCGTCAAGCACGGGGGTGAAGGGGTGATGATCTGGGCTTGTTTTGCAGCCACAGGACCTGGGCACCTTGCAGTCATTGAGTCGACCATGAACTCCTCTGTATACCAAAGTATTCTAGAGTCATGTGTCCGACAGCTAAAGCTTGGCTGACACTGGGTCATGCCACAGGACAATGATCCCAAGCACACCAGCAAATCTACAACAGAATAACTGAAAAAGAAAAGAATCAAGGTGTTGCAATGGCCCAGTCAAAGACCAGACCTCAACCCGATTGAAATGCTGTGGTGGGACCTCAAGAGAGCTGTGCGTAAACAAATGCCTGCAAACCTCAATGAACTGAAGTAATTTTGTAAAGAAGAGTGGGCCAAAATTCTTCCACAACAATGTGAAAGACTGATAAAGTCATACAGAAAACGATTACTTCAAGTTATTGCTGCTAAAGGTGGTTCTACAGGCTATTGAATCATAAGGTATACTTAGTTTTTCACACATGGCTTCTCCATTTTGGCTTTCTTTTTGTAAAATAAATGATAACATGGTGTAATATGCCATGTGTTGTTGTTCATCTGAGGTTGTATTTACCTACTTTTGAGAACTGCTAAGGACCAGATGATTTTTATTATGTCCTGATACGTAAAACCCTAGAACTCAAAGAAGGTGTACTTTCTTTTTCAAACAACTGTATGCTTAAACATGCTTCATTACATTGACATTTGAACAACGTAAATGATATTATTAAGAATTACGAGAATAACCCTGTGCATACATATTTTAGTTGATATTAGTAGAAGTAATCAAGCAAGAATACATTCACACCATTCTTTAAAAGAAATGTTATATTTCTGTAGCTAGAGGTGCAATATTTGGTCCACACTCTAAATTAACAGAACTTCTTTAGTACAAGTTAAATTTTAAAATAAATCTAATCCAAAAACCTTACCTCAACACCAAGATAAATGGCACTATTCTGTATATAAAATAAACGGCCAGTGGTGCCTAGGAAATCCCATATTCTTTACATTCAAGTCTACAGAACTCCAGTCACAAAGCTGTCCAAGGCAGCTTATTAGGTACTTTAAATAGATTGTGGATGAATAGCCTGAACTTCAAAGAATAATTACTTGCTATATTAAGAAGGGAAAGAATTTAACAGGGTGTAGCTAAGATTACTCACTAAAAATGGCAAATCAAATTTTCCTCTTTTTCTGACCTATCATCCTGCCACTTTTCCTTTGTTTCTTCTTTCCTTCTATTTTTCACATAGAAGAAGAACAGAAATTCATGCCCACCCAAGGACTGGAGGATAAGATATTAACACAGACATTTAGTTGTGCCCTTCAGCTCAGCATTGTCACAGTTTTCAGGTCCAGTTCAAAAACCTGGTATAAACCATTTTAAAAAAAATCCTAGATGCTTAATGCCAGTTTATTTGAAATACACTTCTTCCTATATTACCACTCCATGGACAAGAACATTGTCTTTAAAGGAACGGATTCCTACACTGCTGGGGATTATTTAGTAGAAGCCCTCTGGAGAGAGAATGCACTTCCCAGAAAGATTTGCCTGGGACCCACTTTGTGGATGGCCCAAAAGCAAAGCACAAATTCAGTAAAGTAGGAAAAGTGGCAAGAGTGAGAAATGAATAAGAGGGAAAAAGGGAACAAAGAAACTCAATACTTGAAGGATGACATGAGTATAACTAGGGGAAGGTAAAATGAAATATGATGAAGAAAGAGTAAGCAAAAAATCAAAGAAAGAAAGAAATGAGAAGGAAAAAAAATCCAAAACCATATACACACACACACACTTGCATATACATATGTTTGTTTGTTTATACTATTTAAATAGTTACCCATCTCACAGCAGTGACTTCAGGTTGCAAACAGGGTTACAACCAAAACACACACACATATATATATACATACACGCATACACACACACACACAAGTAATATAACATATAAGTTCTAAAAATTATTCCACTTCTAATCCAGAGCCAGAATTCAACAAATCAGCCAAGAAGACTAATTTATCCTCCCAGGACAAAAGCCTGGGGGATCAGCCAGGCCTTCAAAGCTTTGTGCAAAGCAAGCAGGGTTGGAGCCATCCAGATCTCCGGGAGGATAATGTTCATAGGACAGGCACCCTGACAGAGAAAGCACAACTCTCAGGTCCCAAAGATGACACTGTCTAACAGAGGGGACCTGGACATAGCAACTCTGCCAGTTCTGGTGGGATGCACAGCTGCCATAACTAAAGATGAAGCAGGCACACGAGCGGAGAGGACAAAAGCCAGGAATCTTGTCTAAAGGATCCTTTCAGGGAGGTAGATAAGAAGAAAACAAGTTGTTAAGGAAACAAAGGAAAAAATGTCCCCTGAACCAAACAAAGGAAGTTGGCCTGAGCACATGGAACCCACCTCTCCAATCCCTTCAAAGCTATCAGACTTGTAAATTAACAAGGCAAGAGTAGCTGCCAGTCTTTTGAATCAACAAAGCAAGGACTTTTGGGAATAAAAGAGGTCCTGAAGGCCGCCATCTCCTTGAGTCATCTTTGGATCCAGACTTGGCGGCTTCCATCCCTCTAGTTACTGCCTGGCAGCTTAGTTGAGAAGGACGTGGGTAAGTGTGGATGAGCGCGTGAGAAAGAGCAGATGTACATTGTAACCAGTAAAGTTTTGCTGTTACTTTAAATTCACTGGGGTTCCATGTATTCCAAAGAACCTGATGTGCCTCAGTATTCAACTGAAAATGATTTGTGTGTGTCCCTAATTCTCTCCCGGCTGTTGACCAGGGCTGTGTCTTTTCTGCTGTAGCTGCACCTATCTGGGAAAAAGCAGGTGGAAAGCAAGGGGGGCTTACAAGATCTGCGTGCCTCAAAAGGCTATGAGTGTGTGAGTGTGATGGAATGGAATTATGAAGGCCAAACTCAGGGAGGAAAACATGCTCTTTCATCACCTGAGGAGTGAGGGAGAGATAAGAGGGTGAGACTGGCACCTCCCTGAGGAATTCACACTGTTGTGACTGGCTGACTTTGGGAACTGGGGTTTCAGTCTGGGAAGATTCTTGCTAGAAGTTGTAGCTAATAAACATTGCTGAACTGAATCTACATGGTCTCTTGGAGTTCCTTGGACTAGGCCTGACATCAATCTTCCCAGACTGAAACCCCAGTTCCCAAAGTCAGCCAGTCACAACAGTGTGAATTCCTCAGGGAGGTGCCAGCCTCATCCTCTTATCTCTCCCTCGCTCCTCAGGAGACGAAAGAGCGTGTTTTCCTCCCTGAGTTTGGCCTTCATAATTCCATTCCATCACAGTGAGTGAGTGACCATAAGCCAGACCTGGGAGCGCATGTAACAGAGGCAGGCGGTCACCAAATAACCTGGCCCTGTGCCACATATGGCTTTATAGTGATAATCAGCACTTGAATTGCACCCAGAAGCCTATTGGAAGCCAGTGCAGTTAGTGTAGTGGAACAGCAGTATTACCTCAGTGTATTGTGAAATGCCCTGCCCACACTGGTGATGCTGGACCGATGACAGCTTCCAAATATTCTTCAAGAGCAGCCCTATGTACAGTACATTACAATAATCCAACTGGGAGGTTACTAAGGTATAAGTTACCATGAAACATTCTCCAATCCAGAAATGAGTGCAGTTGGCACACAAGGAGAACCCATACAAAGGCCCCCCTAGCCATGGCTGCCCCTGCTTTTCAAGTAGGACCCATGAATCCAAGAAGACCCCCAAATTGCACACCAGCTCTGCCTGAGGGAGTACCCCCCTCCCGTTCAGAACTGGGAACAATGGAAATTGGCTCTGATCCAGAAGGCCACAAAATCCCCAGCTGATTGGTCTCACCAGGGCTGAGCCAAAGCCTGTTCTTCCCCATCCAGACTCCCACTGCCTCCATACATTGGAAAAGAACCCCAGCAGGATCACTTGGCTGGTTCAGGACAAAGATAGATACTTGGATATCATCAGCATACTGATGATACCTTGTTCTGTGTCCACCAATGACCTCTCCCAGCAGCTTCTTATAGATGTTAAACAGAGGGGAGGGGATAAAGCCCTGGGGAACCCCCCAAAGCAAGAGGGTTGGATTGCCCTCTCCCAGACAGAAATGACATAAATTAGCTTCTTGTTCATATCTTGAACTTAGGAAGAGATTTCCGATATGAAAGGTGCATATATGCTTTAAATATGGCTTTTCTTAATTTAGACAATTAGGAAAGAATCCCAAACTATGATCCACAGCAACAGGGAACTGACAGTTCTCCCTTCCCATTTCATGAGCTTAGGGTAGGACAGTGTTTTATTAACTTCTTCCATCATAAAATCAGCCCAGCTGGAAGGACTTGGTACTTGCACTTTACCCATCTATTCTAGATATTTCCCAGAGCTACTAACACCAAGATGCTGCACTGGGATATTGCCTGGCAAGATATATAACCGCAATACAGACAAAATTACCGCTCTCTTCCTTCTCAATGCATGTGAATTACAGGTATAACTTTCCAAGGAATGTCTCTTCCATAGTTGTTCGATTTTTTTTCTCTGTGACACAAGGGCTATCTGATTCTCTAAAATTTATATCTAAATCCACAAAGATCCACAAAAACTTTATTTTCAAACTCTGATTTAAAAATAATAACAATTGTGGGAAATAAACCAGAGCAGTAATATGTTGGCAAAACCTTCCATTGTTTGGGTCCTCATTTTGGAAGACAACTTTAAAAACCTTGCATAATTGCTAGATATAAATGAAGCCCCAGTATAATTGGTATAATCCACATTCTACTGATGTCAATGACAAAATTCTTACTATTTGGATAGAGCTGGTACTTTCTGCTACTTCTACTTAACTAGGAAAGTTCACCTAAATGTAGTTTCCTGTATTTTTACATTCTGCACACAATTTTAAAACAGCATAAACAGGCAAAGAAAAAATTATAGGTAGTACTAGAAGGTTGTTTCCACATACATTTGTTACTTTGTAATATGTGTCATTCAAGCCAGTAAGATTTAGAGCCAAATCTTTCAACCTTTTTAGGCGTGTTGCTGCTGTTTTTAATGCCATGATCCATATTTTGGTTTACTACCCACTGAAATAATATGAACCATGAATCTAGCCCCTGCTTATGCTTATATAAGATTGTAGCTGAAGAATGAGAATCTAGTGACTGTAGCTACTAACAAGTGAGGGGAAAGAAAAGAATTCCTGTTCTCATCCTTTCATTGACTCCTAGGATGTGTCCTGAGTTGCATCTAACTAGAGCAGAAAAATACCGTGTCAATATCTTTTTACTGCTGTGTCCCTATGATGACAGTCATGAAGCTATTCAGAGATATACTGTTAAAGTATTTTCCCACTTATTCCATCACTGTTCAAGGGCAGTCAAGGTATGTAAAATGTGTCAGGCTCTGCTACCTTTTTTACTGTATTTACTTGTTTGTTAGATTTATATGGTTGCTCAATTTGCAAGAGGAAGTCTGAGCAACTTGCACTTTGAAGAAATTTGAAAAGAAAGAAAATAAAATACACCTTCACAACATTAAAAAAAATAAACCAGAATAACAGAAATTACAATAATAACAGAAGCAATCCATCCAACACATCTCATTCATTCAAGCATCTTACATTCTATCTGGGCTCATTCCATAGTCTGGCCCAATGCTTGGAGGAAAAGCCAGGCCTTTAGGGCCTTGTGGAAGAACAGAACAATCTGAACATCTGATATGAACATCATTATGGGGGAAAGATGTTCCACAAGACAGTCACTGCACCAAAGAAGGTATGCCGTCAGATGTTATACATCAGCAATTGAGTTCAAATGAAGGCCATCCTGTAGAGTTTCAGTTGGTCCCCAAAAGCTGTCCAGTGCCTGATGAAGTTAAACTTCTCCACCTGGCCCAACCTTCTCATCCATGCATTGAGATTCCTAGGCCCTGCACATGGAACAGGTAGCTTTTCTGAGACACTACCTTCACAGTCTTTTCTGAGACACCACCTTCACATGCTGTCTAATAATCTAATTTTGGATTTCAGGATTGTGCAACTACATTTCCCAATGGCATTGCCATCAGTGTGGACCATTGCTGCTGCCTCCCACCCAGCACAATCAACACTTTGTTTAGGCAGCATGTCTAATCTTTGCACCAGGCAGTCAAGCCACTATCCAATCTATGCACTCATCTTAAACCCTTCCATATTCTTCAGCAGCCGTTTCTTCACTTGTGGTTTTCGGTCTTACTCAGCTGATAATTTTGCATACATGAGTGTATGGTAGGAGGGCTTGATATCACCTGCTCTGCTCCCACATATTCACACGAATATAAAAAAAGATTGTTCATGAATGTCTTTTCAAACATTTCAGCTGAACTGCAAAGTTTAGGGGCTACACAGGTCATGATGCTGATTATTCCCTACACATTTAATATATATGGTATAATCATTTAAGGAGACTCCATACCATACTCTCCATGAGCAAAAAAAGAAAAAGAAAAAAAGAGTTTATTATGATTAACCTTCTGAAGCATACTGTTGTAGTACTGCAACAGAGCTCAGTTCAGAGTGATTCATTTAATTCAAAAATATCTCAGAACCCTATGGCACATTAAATATTAATACTTGTTTCATTGCATAAGATTTCATGGATAACGATTCATTTTATTGAAGTATTATCTATTATAGCAACTGTTTGGGAGAAGAGAGAGAAAGCAAAGAGGAAAAATGTGAGACATCATATTACATAAAGTAATTCTATACGAAATAAAGTAGCAATTCAGTGTGACACAGATATTCCTGCTATTTAATCTATGTAATATTTTAGCTGCTACTAAACTCTGCTGTTTTTGCTACATTGTATGTGTTAATTAGCTTCAATGCAAAAATATGTATATTGTACCCTCTAGTCATTTCAGAAATAATTCTGTGTTTTACCCTTCTCATCATCATCCTTTTTTCTTTTTCTTCCCTGCCTCCAACAACAGTATATTATAATTTATAGATAAAATATTTCTTGCATCAGACTGACTGTGATCCATGAAAGTTATTGATAATAAATATGTTAGCCTTGAAGATGCTACCAGATTGTTGTTTGTGTTGTAAAAGACAAACAGAGCTATCCCTCTGCAAACCATTTAATTCAGAATCCATTGTTACATCATACCTTTATAGGGACCAACAAATGAGTCACAAAGGAGTGACTTTTATTTTCAATATTCATTTTGAATCCATTACATCAAAATAAATTATCCTCATGTTTAGACAGTCACAAAAAGTCATAGTATGGATCAATGTACAGCCAAAGAAATTAGAATAAAATTTGGAATATAACACATCAAAGATTTTTTTCAAATGCAAGTACACAAATATTTGAGGTCAAATGTATAACATCTAACTGAAGAACACTGTAACAATATCATTTCAACTGCAAATGAAAAAACCCCATAGTTTGTACACTTTTGAACCAAAAAATAAGAAAATATGATGTCTATGGTTTAAATAGATTTCCACTGAAGTAATTTGAAGTGTAGAATCAAAAAAACTGGCTAAGAGGTTTTTTTAAGCTTTCCTGAACATAAAAGAGATATAAAATTGAATTGGAAGAAAATAAGGGACAGTGAAGAAATAAATAGCCTGCATGGTTGAAAGCCAAGATCATAAAATCAAAACGCATGGATTTTTTAATGGTCAGCTGTGGGAGAATGGGTACTTTATATCTAAAAAATACCTAGACTGCAATGTTGCCTGCATACAAATGGCTTTCAGTGGTCTGAGCCACTAATGAAATTCTGTTTTAGAATGATTAGTCTCAAATGGATTCAGCATTTTGGTTACAATTTACTTCATAGTAAAATACTTTTCTTGTTTACCAGCTGTCATGCAGTTACTTTTGCCTTTCCCACTCTCTGGCCTACATCTTCTTTGGAAACACAAACCTATTTGACATTCAGTCCAGGAATGGTCACACTTGTAGAACTGCATTTTTAAACAGAACATATATATCTATTTAGGTGAGTGGCATGTACTTTATTTATTTAATTTATACCCCATCTTTCTAGACAATATACAACAATTTAAAAACTTAACATTAAACATGAACAATTAAAAGTCCACTGAAAGAAATGCATTCTGGCCATTATTCTAAAGAAAGAAGATGGGAACCAAACACAGTCCTAGGGAATGCATTCCACAAACTGGGAGCAATGCAGGAGAAGGTTCTATCCATATGCCTCCAGGAGATCTCGCCTATAGATCTTAATGATGAAAAAGTTTCTAATGGGAGAGAAGACAATGTTTTAGGTAGAAAGGTCCTAAGACACTCAAGGTGTTTATATTCAAACTAACTCCTTAATTGTGTTTGATAAACAATTGACAATCAGTGTAGACCTTTCATTGCAAGTAAACTGTAACTTCAATACATGTTTCAAGGGTAGTCCCATCCAGCATGTTGCAATAGCGAAGGAGGCATGTTTCAGGGCTTACTGACAAGAACTTGACATTCAATATGGTACTGGCTGACAATGTTCTTAGGGTCAAACTTAGCTGCAGACACAAGAAAAATCATGGCTAGGTAGGAATTTTCATTTCATAGTATAAAGAAGTAACTTAAACCCTCTGTTGATCATGCTTTGTTAACATGAAGACATAATTGTGCCATTGTCATTTAATTGTTTTCCCACCCTTCCCATGGTTCAACAGTCTTTTTGTCTTGAGCGTTTTGCCCATGAAGCTGGATAACTCTTGGTTATTGATCTAACTGGCATATCTGTCCCAAGTAACTCTAGCTCTCAACTCTTACAGAATGTAACTGAGGCACTGATAGCTTTGTCAGATATGACCAGTTCTAGAATAGACATAACTTGCTTATTAACTACTTCACTTTGAAGCCATACCACTGGAAATGACATCTGTGTATGCATACAAAATATAAATAATATGCTACCCACAATCAGTATAGCTCCAAAGAGATTGCTGGGCCTTACAGAAGCTGAATCAAACTCCTCCAGTACATTGCCTTCTTAGACTTTGAAGCACAGTCTTCCTGGGTCTCTGAAGCAGCCTGTCAGTTGGTTTTCATAGCCTGGAAGAGCAGCACACTTCCCCTGTGTTCACTTGAATCCAGAATCAGAAAAAGGAGCATCTACCACTGACCTTCAAGAACCAGAACTCTGTTCATAAGAAAAGGTAATTTTTCTCCCCACCTCTTCTCTCTTTAATCCTGAACTTTGCCTCTATTTAATCTTCTATTCCCAAGTGAACTAGTACCTATGCAAAAGGGGTTCCCACTTAGCACATGTCTATGGGTGAATTTGTGGCCTATATCTCCTAAATTTATATCCATCTTTGCTGTGGTTAGAAGTCTCCAAAATTCTGGCTTTCTTGGTTATATTTCCCATAAATTATGAACTGTTTATTATTTGATTATCCTTATATCATTAGTCTCAAACATTAGTCAATAAATTGTTTGATGAACTTATAATTTCAGTTTTTGACTTCCAGAATGCAAAACCAGTTTAATAACCTACAGTGTAATGTTCACAACAGAATTGGTGCTGTGGGAGGCCCCAGCTCATAATAGTATTCAAGGGTACCACTTACTTCCCAGTAAAGCAGTGTTGTCCAAACTTGGCCACTTTAAGATGAGTGGACTTCAACTCCCAGAATTCCCCAGCCAGCATGGCTGGCTGGGGAATTCTGGGAGTTGAAGTCCACTCATCTTAAAGTGGCCAAGTTTGGACAACACTGCAGTAAAGAGTAGTAGTACAGGTATCATCAGCATACTGGTAGGTTTTCACTCCAAAGCTCCAGATAAAAGAATTCAAAATGTAGGGCAACTAGTTGCCAAGACTGTTAACCCCATAATCTATCACAAGATGTAGTTCAAGTCAAAGCAGATCTGATCAGTTTTATCTTCAAAGAATTATACACATTGGTCACAAGCATCAACTGTTCCAGTTACTCTCACAGTAGCACTGCAGAGATCTAATGGTTAGAGCAACTCTGGTTTTATACACTTACAAGGAATTTTATTAAAGATGGTTTCTTGTACACAAACCATTTTTCCTTTATGTACATTTCATAAGTGCCATGCTTTTTGAGCCATTAATAAATAGTTAAGAAATCAACTATTTATATTAATCTGAGGGCCAAGTTGGGAAGACCAGAAGCAAAGATTCTGAGATCAAGACAGCGCCTTTATCAAAACTTAGTGCCAATACCTTCCACATCCAGTCCTACAAAATGACAGCAAGGAATCTGTTTTTCTGTGAGAAGATTTAAATCATGAGTCTCTTATGAATAGATTGTTTGACTGCTTGATTCCACAACCTTTTCATATTAGGGCTTCTTGTACCTGCAATAAAAGCATCTTATCTATCCAAACATTGTCCTTAACTTTTCTGCTATTAGTTCTGGAGCACTGGTTGAACTCAACTTTGCTCAATTTTATGAACGTTAATCCTTTGAAGATGTTGTTGATTGTTCACAAGGGAAGAAGAAAACAACAACACACTACCCTACCTGGATATTCACATCAGCAAAGGAAATGACAGCAAATTAGAAACACAAGTCTATCGAAAAACAACCCACAATAACCAAGTGCTCCATTACCAAAGTAACAACCCAATCTCCCACAAGAGGAGCTGCGTAAGAATAGTATTCAGATGAGCACAAATACACTGCAGCAACCCAGAACATCAGAAAAAGGAAACAGACCATCTATACAATATCTTCCAACAAAATGGATACCCACACAACTTTATCAAAAAGTGCCTGACCACTCAACCCCCTACAGAACAACCAACACAAGATGTGAAAAGAATAACACTGCCATACATCAAAAACATCTCAGAAACAACCAACAAACTATTACAACCACATGGCATCACCATAGCACATAAACCAACATAAACCAACCAACTAAAGCCCTCCAAAACATCTTAAGTAAACCAAAAGACCGGTAGCCCAAGAAGAAAAAAACAGGAGTCATCTACAACAGTGTAAGGACTATAACAGCCACTATGTAGGACACACAGGCAGAAGACTAGCAGAGTGCATCCATGAACACCAACTAGCAGTCAGAAGACATGAATAAAGCTCCTTAATCTCACAACACATGGACAGACTCAACCATAGTTTCAAGTGGGAATTTGTCAGCATCTTAGACCAAGCTAAATCCAAAACCACAACAGAATTCCTGGAAGCTTGGTCTTCAGACAAGTCAATCATCAACAGGCACATAGAGATAAACAACATTTACACACTATTCAAAAGAGACAATAAAAAGCTAAAAAGGAAACAAAAAGACCAGAATACCTCCTTGCCAGCAATAAGCAAGGATAAGCAGGGATTAACACCAGACCAACAATCAACCAGTGAACAACAGCCTAATCAAGGGACTACAAAGGAGAAAACAACACCCCACCAACACTGACAAGGCAAGCTATGTATATAAATAAAGAGCAAACCCCACTCCCTTCTAGCACTGAAGATGTTACCTAGTCGAGTAACAAAGCATCTGCAAGAAAACAGCCAAGCTCAGAGAACACCAAGGACTCCATAAACTGCCTATGTGGTTATGAGTATGTACAGATTAAAAGGCATTAAGGGAAGTTCACTTAGGTTATAAACAGCAGCCTGCAGTGATACACTAGGTGGCCCTCCTTAACATCAAATAATCATATAAATCTCTTATAATGAAGAAGGCCAACGCCACCATGAAAAACTGGCCAATATTGATTGAATGTCAGAGATCATCTAGGGACAGATAACAGCCCTGGGGGAAGCTCTGACAGTTAAATATAATTATGCAAATATTTATGTGCTGTGTTCAAAGGAAAGGAATTATATTTTTAAGTTTTCTTGAACAGCTACAACATATAATCCATATACACATCCACTAACAAACTCAGAATACTGTATTCTCGCATTAGTCAAAGTTAGTAGCAAGATAATGGTGGAGCAAATGATTCAGATGTCTTTTACAATGCTACACAAAAGTTAAAATAAATAGTAAGTGGGGTTGGACATTAGAGAAACAAATGGCCCAGTGTGCAATCTACTCCAAATATTCACAAAGGTCAACAGGTTGTTCTACAATAGATACTCCACCTTAATTTCTTGTCTGCAGTTAGAAAAAATGGTTTTCTTCTTCATGCTGAATTTCAACATATCAGTTTTAAACCCTAAGTCAAAGCCCACATTTTAGATGCTAATTAGATCAATTGCACAGCAAGGCATAATGTCTCCATGAGATTAACAGCTGCAGCATTATATCAAAACATCAAGAGAAATGAGTCCCATATTTTCATAACAGACTTTATGTTCCTCGGTGAATCATTACATTTAGGTGTTCAGCACCTGGATCTCAGACCTCATGTCTTAATTTTCAAGTGTTGTATGAAAATCAGAGAGACAAATACTGCTGTAAATAAGGAAATTTGGAAAAGGTTCAGAAGTCCCAGAATTTTTTTAAAAAGTTGCTGAAGAAGCCTTGCTAATTAAGATTTGGTTCTAATTTTGGCCCATCTTTTTTTCTGTCTCAGCATTAACTTGTTTCGTTCCATTCTCAAAAAAGTTTGAAAAGTGGCTTTTAAAATTCATTATACATTAATGAATATTACCCATAATTTACACATTTTATATATTCATTCCTAGCTTACACATTTTTGTAACTGGTTTTTACCTATTATACTGCATTTTTATGGACTTTTCTATGATTTAGACATCTGCATGTAGACTTTTCTTTTGTATTTGTTTTTTACTTACATAGTTCATCAGAAAATTCAAAAAGGCGCAGACATGAGTGTTCAAATATATTCCAGTACTCTGTGACCAATATTTTGTTTCTGGTTGTTTGAATTGTTATTTTTCATTATTCTCTTGATGTTGACCTCTTCTTCTACCTCCAGATAGCAATTCCACCCATATCTCAACTTTCTAACTTTCTGCCTGCAAATTCTGATAAAGCCAACAATATAGTATCAGAATTTCTCCAAGAAATAGAAAATACAATAGTACTGTCAGAGCAATCCTGTTATTTTTTTTTTAGATTTTTTATCCCACTTTTATTATTTTTTTATAAATAACTCAAGATGGCGATCATACCTAATACTCCTTCCTCCTCCTATTTTCCCCACAACAATAACCCTGTGCGGTGGGTTGGGCTGAGAGAGTGACTGCCCAAAGTCACCCAGCTGGCTTTCATGCCTAAGGCAGGACTAGAACTCATAGTCTCCTACTTTTTGGCCTGGTGCCTTAACCAGCAGTATAGGCAAGGGACCACCAGCATTCACTACTCCTATTAAGAAAAATTCCTCCAATTTTTTACAGTGGGAGAGATGACATTTAGACCCATTTTAGGGGATGAGGTGGCAGAGGAATGAAAGTGCAGAATTTACATCAACCACACTCCTCATTAAGAGAAGCTGGATTGCAAGATGAACATGGTTTTAAAAATGGAGGAAGAAACATCAATAACCTGCGCTATTCTGATGACACTATCCTGATAGTTGAAAATGCAAAGCTCTAGTAATAAAAGTCAAGAAGCAGTGAAAAAGTGGGACTAAAATTAAAGACAAAGAAGACCAAACTAATGACAGCATGTAGAACAACCAGCCTTAGAATTGACAGTGAAGATATCAAAGTGGTGGATAGCTTGGGCCTTTTAAGATCAAGCATCAGCAGTAAAGGAAAAAGGAGTGAAGAAATACACTGCAGACTATAACTCTCTAAAGGAGCCAGGAAGGTCTTGGGAAAGATATTCAAATGCCATGATGTGTCTATACTTACAAAGATTAGAATCATGCAAGGCATGGTATTCCTTGTGACACTCCATGGAAATGAAGTTGGACTTTGAAGAAGCAAGATAGCAAGAGTATTGACACTTCTGAATGCTGGTACTGGAGAAGACTCCCAAGAATACCATGGACAGCCAAGAAAACAAACTGATGGATCATCGAACAAATCAACCCAGAGTTCTCACTTGAGGCACAAATGACCAGGCTCACATTATCCTACTTTGGACACATTACGTGAAGACCTAGCTCTCTGGATAAGGCTCTAATATTGGGAAAGGTGGAAGGAAAGAGAAGAGGACAATGAGTAGCAAGGTGGATGGATTCAGTTACAGTAGCAATGGGTGCAATGTTGGAAGACCTGAAAACCAGGTTAGGGACAGATTGTCATGGAGAAAATCTATCTATGTGGTCACTAAGAGTCGACAACAACTTGATGGCATATAATCAATCAATCAATCAATCAATTAATCATCTCTCCTCTTTAGGAAAGCAGGCCCCAGTGTCTAGCAAAACAGTAGAATCAAAGTTCAGTTTCTTCCTCCTATGTCTACCATCTAAAGCAGTGTTCCTCAACTTCGGGAACTTTAAGAGGTGTGGACTTCAACTCCCAGAATTCTCCAGCCAGCCTAAAGGATACTTGACTCCAGGATACTATCTTGAGTCCATAAGATTGCAGCATAACAGTTCAGAATGTCACAAGGGTAAAATAAAATGCCCTTGATTTTATACTGAAGGGAGACATGCACAGGTCTGAGGAGGTGATAATCCAAACCTAGCAGAAGACAGCAAAACTCTCCACTCTGATTCTATAAATA
This sequence comes from Python bivittatus, assembly GCF_059951505.1. NCBI lineage: Eukaryota > Metazoa > Chordata > Lepidosauria > Squamata > Pythonidae > Python > Python bivittatus. The sequence goes on from NW_028277074.1 coordinate 32,139,521, forward strand.
ACAACATAACCATTTTACAGCTGTTGCTCATCTTTAAGGCCCAAGAGGAGGAAAGCAAGAATAAGGTGCAAATGAGGAAAATGGCAAAAAGATGGCCTAGTTTTCACCGAGACAATAGCTCTTATTTTGGCTGTTCAAATTTCGATATAAATTTCCATACAAACAAAATGGCCAACATCCTTCTAGGAAGCATGTATCTGGAAAGCAGAATAGTCCTGATTATACTACCCTAACATTAAATGCATAAAAATGAACCCGTGGTAGAGTAGAACGAAAGGATTGCATGATTCACGTATAAACTAGTACATCAGGAGAGAGAAAGAGAAAAAAAAAAAACCCTAGGCTACATGCTTTTATCTAGTACCTAGTTTTTTTAAATTAAGGGAATTTTTATACAGAAAATTTTATACATTTCATATTGTGAATCTCAGCCTAGTACAGCTCAAATATTTACCATCTGAGAATTAATCATTGCATCTGTACTTTTGCAGCTGAGAAATTAATACTCTCAACACTTATTAGTTTTATATTTATTTATTTATTTATTTCCCTACAGCCTGAAGAATGAAAAAGAAATACAAATAATACAAAGCCATATTAAAGCATCGTTAAATATCCCCAAAGCCCCAAAGACTGCAATATATCACAGAGTTAACACTACTAACAGAAGCTGTAGTAGCAAAAGGACAAGGAAATTAAAGACCTGACAGTATGAAAATGCTTCTGCTTAATGCCAGAAAGAGGGAATCAGCAGCAGGCAGACCGCTCTGGATGGTTTATGCCATAGCTGTGAGGCTGTTGCTGTACTTCAGTGGCCCCCTGCTGTAGCTCAACTCTGAATACCTTCTCAGGGTTCAGATGGGAATGAACAGGATTGCTTCTTTTAGATTCAGTATCTCTAAACAAAGACAATTTTGGGTTGTTTTTTTTAAACTGGGAGCCAGTGATTATGCAACACTAGCCTTCCATAATCAGTTCCAATTAGTATTCTAGTTGCCACGTTTTGTATTAATCTAAATCTCCTGAGCATCTTCAAGGGTATCCCATGTATGAAGCACTGTAGTAATCTAAACTGGTAGTTATCAGTACATGGATAATTGAAAACATGCTGTTTGTGATGGAATTGAATTATGAAGGCAAAGCTCAGGGAGATAAGCATTTTCTTAGCTCACCGGAACCGCATTGGAGGAACAAAAGGATGAGACTGGCACCTCCCTGAGGAATTCACACTGTTGTGGCTGGAGGACTTTGGGAACTGGGGTTTTAGTCTGGGAAGATTCTTGCTAGAGGTTGTACCTAATAAACATAGCTGGACTGAATTTGCATGGTCTCTTGGAGTTCCTTGGGCTAGGCCTGACACTGTTATTGGTATTATAACTAAATTGGTAAAAATCACAAAAAGCACCTTAAGTTCTAATAATCTGTTCCATTAGGAGGACAGCAATTCTATCCATACAGTCAAACTTTTCATTAACCATACTTCCATCTTGTCGAGGTTGACTTCAATTTTTTATCCTTATCTACATGGTCTAACAGGGCTACCCAATACTTCAAAGGGGAAAGGTGCTTCAGATTACATGGGATCATTCACTACCAACTCCTGCAATGAATATGGGATATTGTTTTTTTGGAAAGAGGGAGTCATAAACTCCTGATCCTATGCAGATGTCATTCCCTCCATATGAGGTACTATCAGCCACAAGGATTCAGAATTAAATAAATCACTGTTTGCCCAAATTTTATCAAGTAATATGTCCATGTTTTCCGGTCCAAGAATTTTAATAGTAAATATCCTCATCTATTTAATCACTTTCCCTTTCTGTTACATTAAAATTTAAAAAATCAGTCAAATGCTTAACTCTAGTACAAGGGTTTGGATGATCTTATGCAGACCTGGGGCCATGGTTTGTGTATCTGTCGTACTTATTATCAATTGCATTCAATATAAAGTTTGTTTCACCTTCACTCCAATTATATTTCAGCTTGCTTCATTTATCTCTGATCTGTTGCATACCAAGCTGATTAATAAACTTTGTATATCAGGAGGAGACTCTCAGAAGAATTCATGCCAAGTACCCATCTCCAGATTCCAGAGAATGAAGGATTTCACAGGAGCACGTACTCTACTTACTGATACTAGCTGTACATATCTGAAGAGGGCTCTGGAATCAATTCAAATCTATTTGCCTCTAAGTGAAGATCATTCTGATAATCCTGTCCATCCTTACAGAAGGAAGAACTCCCATAAAATCAAATCAAATAATAGATTTATGATTATCAGAGTGAAATAGAACAATAGATAGCCTTCATGGCATAGAGCCTAACTATCTGAACAACCACCTTACTCCTATCACTTTTGCCTGTTCAGTAAGATTTAGCAGAGTTGGGATGCTCCAGGTCCGTGCTTAAAACAATGCCATCTGATGGGACCTAGGCAGTGTGTCTTCTCTGTTGCAGCATCCCCCCCACCTCCCCTGGGGTTTGAGATGCCCCTATCCTGCCATCCTTCGAACAGGCTTTAAAGCCCTGGCTCTTTCCTCAGGCATTTCATTAGAAGCATGCGCCTTTAGGAGTCTTTACTTAGGTGTATGCTATTTTAGTTTATTTTATTGCCTTCTCTTGTTTTTATACTTAACATAATGGATATGTTTTTAAATATACACTGCCCAGAGTTGCTTTGAGCTGGGTGTCCTATAAATGTGAGCTATAAATACACAGATAGATAGATATGTCATGCCCCATTACAGGCTTTCTTGTATAGCTAGAAAACCAAATCCAAAAAGTGACTCTTGGGTTATATGTCAGTCAGATGAAATTATCTGATGGTGTCCATGGTCGAGAGCCACCAAGGCCCCCATAACCCCATTAGATCGGCAATTGGTTGATAGAAAACTTGGAAAGGCAAAATTCTTATAAATACAGCAAAATACATCTCTTCTCTAGTCTATCGTGTTGTTGAACTAAATATTCAAGAAATCATATCCCAAAGAAACTGTCTTCTAGGGTTCCCCGACCAAAGTTTTGTCATGCGCACGAGCGAGAGTCCTGATCTATAAATAAGTCATGGATGAGAAAAGGGTGCTAACTTACTCCAGTTTCTGATTTTATTGACTTAATTGTAGCAAACTATAATTTGATCTGTATTGGATCCATTCCCCACAGAAAGGGAGGACTGACTGATCCCTGTAGTTCATTTTTTAAAATCACCTTCCATTGATGCTACTGGCATTCTTAAAAAACAAAACAAAACAAAACCCCACAACTGCTCTTCCACATGGAGGATAGTCTTTAAAAAAATTCATGGAGTTGGAAAACTCTGTATTTCAAATTACTTGCATATGTTTACTCAGCCCAGTTTAGGCTACAGAGTTGATAAATAAATAAAATTAGAATGTGGAACAAGATAATATAAAATATATGTTTTAGTTAATTTAGCCCTGAGAAAAATTGTACTGTTACCTGGTCTGATGTTAAAATTCTACTGAGTGAGGAAAAACCAATGGACGGAATAATAAGATTAAATCTAAGAGCTATTCTTTTCCCCGACATGGTTACCCCTTAGTATTCCATTACCTCCTACAGTAGTAGTAAACATTCTGACAGGATAGCCCATAAGGGATAGGTTAGCCCATGTTCTTTGCAGCTATATTATTTCTGGACTTTAGTCAGCTTTTCTAATCAGCTGACATTTTAATATTGACAGGAGAATAAGTTTTTTGTAATACCTTTATTATTTGTTGCTGTGTAAAATTGCACAGCAAAAGTATCAGTAGGAATGGGGGAAATTTTATTTTTATTGAAGCCAACCTAATTTTTACTTCTTGGAACAATATGAGAAAGGTCTGCAGCTAGTTTTTAGATGGTGCTCTACCTTTTGCAGATCATTCTTATCTTTAAAATTGCCCCAAAGGTATCTTACAAAGTTGCATACTAAAATGATTTTACAAGAGAACGCTATGTATATAATATGCACATTTTGGAAAATTGTGTCTGAAAATGTAAAGCTTTTTGCAGGTTTTTAAGAATCACAACCTATAGCACAAATGGGAAGAAATACTTATGACTGAATGTGTGTCAAACTGACATGTGCTGAAAATAGATTAATCTGTCTCTGCCTGGGCATCAGTCTCTATTTTCTGTAGGCAAATATGTCCTTCACTTTTACAGAAATAATTCTAATTTTAAAAGAAGCGAAGATTGTTTGTGATTTTGAGACTTAAAATTCTCCCTCCCTGCTCTCTCTGCCTCTTACAGAGAGAAAGAGAGAGAGAGAGAGAGAATGAGAATGAGAATTTCTATTGTTTTAGCAAGACATGGCTTATTTAAGGCTTCATTGCAATCCAGCTACCTAGTTCTTGCTCAGATGTACAATCTTCACATTGTTATTATGCCTCATTTTATGAGTGGGCTGGTTACATGCTGTGTCCCCGCAGCAGCAGAAACATCTATAGAACGATTTCAGGAGGATTTTCCATTATAGTTCTTTTAAACCCTTTTTTTTTTTTAATCTGCGCTCAGTCGTTACCGACTCTGCAGTGACTGCTTGGATTTGTCCTTGCAGTTTTCAAGGCAAGGTGTTTCAGAAGTGGTTTGCCAGTGCCTCCTTCCTAGAGCAGAGCCCAGCTGGCAAGCACAGGAGGCGGGCTTTCCGTTGCTTCGCACCCTTTTCGGGCGAGCACGGTTTCGCGCTTACCGGCAACTGCTCCCGGCTCCTTTTTGCAAGGCGCCGCCAGCATTTTTCCTCCCACCGGAGTGAGAGTACCCATTTATCTACTCATGTGAGTTTTCGAACTGTTGGGTTGACAGGAACTGGGGAGGAAACAGGAGCTCACCCTGTTAATGTGAAGGCTGGACTCGAACCACTGAAGCATCGACCATTTCTGGCCGGCAACTTTTAGCGTCATTAAGCCGCTGCGTCACCGCGTCCCCTTAAACCCATAAGGAATGTTTTTTAGACAGGATTTTATCCACACGGAGAGAATTCATTTGCAGGAAATATAGGTTACTTTCTTATAAACTGACATAATCCCATTTGATATTCCTGTCATTATATGTTGGCATCTTCATGCAAGCCATTCTGGGCAATAAAACTCAAACATTTAAATATCAGACTGAAAAAGTACAACTAAATCTATCACAAATGGATGAAATTCATATTGTATAAGCCAAAGATGAAGCAAGGTATAGGACGATGACAGATGGAAGTGTTAAGCCAACAGAATTGAAATAAAATAAATATGAAGTAATGCTAAAGCACCTGCATCGGCAATAGCAGGAGCCAATCACCAAATCAAACTCTTTGGCCAGACACACACCACTGTTATGGTTGCACTCAAAAGACAACCTGGGAAACAAAACCATGATTCATGGGAGAATACCACTGGCTCAGAAAACACAACTCAAATGCTTGCATTTTAGGGAATGATACAATCAGAAATCCAAAGTTTTTTCTGAGTTAACAGAAAAGGGTAATGGTAAAGCCTTGACAAGAGTATGCTATCAGTTTGGAAGAGCCTGATGAATACCCAACTTACTTTGTTGCTCTAGAGCTGGGTTCCTCAACCTCAGCCACTTTAAGATGGGTGGACTTCGATTCCCAGAATTCCCCAGCCAGCCATGCTGGCTGGGGAATTCTGGGAGTCAAAGTCCACCCATCTTAAAGTGGCTGAGGTTGAGGAACCCTGCTCTACAGAATTAAATAATCTAGTAGTGATTGTTCATAGAACTGCTTTTTTAAGTAACATTTCAGTCCCAGGCAACAGAAAAAACATCTCATCTAGTGGAGAAAGTGAAATGCTCTATCAAGGTTTCTACCTAAACAAATCACATACAAAGATTTTTGAAAACCACAATTTCCTTTAATCTCTACAAAGCTTTTATAGGCTTACAAAACTAGTTGCTATCTTTTAGTTGAGAGTGCCCTCTGGTGAGGAGGAGAAGAAAAAGAAAGACAACTTAAATCTTTTCAAATGTACTATTCAACAAGAAGAGTTTATAGCTACATAGATTTGTTTCTTATATTTATTCATTCACTGTTTTTTTAAATTTTGAGTGCTGTTTTTCAAAACTATTTTTTCCAGCACAGCTTCCAATATATTAATATCACTAATAAATATGTTGAATTAAAATACATAATCAAGGAAACACATAATTTAAATATCCAATAAAATAAAGTAGCCAGAGTAGTTAAAATCTCCTCTGTCATATACACTTAAGGTCGACATATAAAAAATCTGAGAGAATGAAAACAACTTTGCCTGGAACCAAAAATTGACCATGAATTTGTATGGATTTGTGATGCTGGAGGCTTGTGGGAAGCTCTTTCTCCATTTGCAGGAACTCTTGCCTCATTTCTGCTCAGGCTCTTGAAGCTGGAGATTTGTAGTAGACATAAACAATTTTATCAGCAAACTGACCAGAAGGATTTCAATATTTCTAGTTAGTTTTACAATAAGTGTAAAGAAGAGCCTCATTTAATTTTCTCTGCATGCAGTGAATTTTTGTCTTCCTTTGCCTTCAGGTCCACATAAGCCATTACCCTTTACCTATCCCACCCCACCCACATAAAGGCTGTACCTTCCAAATTACAACCCTGGTTATAGCTTGCAAAAGTGCCTGGCTGCAAAAGTGTTGTGTGTGTATCACAACTTTTAATGGCAATTTATAGGTGGAACAATGATGTACTTGACAGCCAAGAAGCTTTCCTCTCATACCATGCTGCAGATTTTTTTTGCAGACCAGCAAAATATGGAGAGCATGCGCTGAAAACATGCAAGGGGATTTCTGTTATCCCAGAAGTTGCCTTAACTCAGGGGGTGGGTCACTGAATAATTATGTGATTTTTGCACTCTGCTATTGGTCAGCGAAAGAGAGCATTCATCAGAACATGGAACTGTGGACTTGAAAGGTATCTAATCCTATCCAACCCCCAGCTCATTCCAGGATCTGCCAATGCATTTTGGACAGGTGGCTATCCAGCTTCTCTCTGAAGCCTTCAAGTGAAGAAGAACGTACCACTTCATGAGGTAAACTATTCCACTGGCTGACCAATCTTACTGTCAGGAAATGGCATCCTTTTAAATATCTGAAAATTGCTATTCTATCTCCCTTCAGTCTTTTCATCTACAGGCTAAACATACCCAGTTCCTTTAACCGTTCCTTATAAGACAGTTCACAGGAGGGCTACCAAGATGGGAGGGGACCAGAAACCGTTTCTAGTTTGTCACTGTCCTTTATTAACTGTGGTTTAAAAACCACATTCCTGAAACAGTGTTCCAGTACAGCTATACTCGAGATCTAGGTTTAGAAAAGTATCCAGATTCATGTAAAATCCTGTAATTCCTTCTAACAGATGATTTGTATTTATCACCCCTGCAGGATGATAAGTGAATATGGGGAAAGGCCCATCAACTATTATTAAAATT